>NW_013665747.1:433034-443398 GCF_000517525.1 Limulus polyphemus
CATATTTTAAAATATGTAACTAAATATTTGCAGACACCAGCGTTAATTGATGCTTGAATAAGTGGAGGAAAAGGACAACTCTTCTGAAAAAGTATGATTTATGCAAGGTATTACTGATATTGATACTTTCACCATTAACGGTACCTTATGTGTACTAGAGTTCAGGTATAGCCGTCTTTAATTCTGAAGTATTGACCAGAGAGAAGGCAGTTAGTAAGTAGCACCCACCATTACATGGACTTTTGTCTGACTTTGAACTGAATAATGTCATTGACTGTCACTTGTATAACGCACCCACAGCTGGAGGTGAGGATAGAATTTAGTGGCATTAAAGCGCAAAATTTCGGATATTTCGATTAACAGTGTAGTCCGCTAACTACTAAGCCTTAGAAACAAAATATTATCACGTTATATCTGCTATATACTGATTTTCAGTAAAAAAATAATTGTTTGTTTGAAAGTTTGTTGTTAAACATAAAGCTACAGAATGGACAAGTTTTTAGACTTATAAGCTCTCACACTAATCGCTGAGCCACTGGGGTGCAAGTATGATAATTGTGCCAACTACTACTACCCATACAAAAAACAATGTACTATTTTTTGTATGGGTAGTAGTAGTTGGCACATTAATGGACCTAGCCTGTGCGACATGGTTTTTTGTATGGGTAGTAGTAGTTGGCACATTAATGGACCTAGCCTCCATGTCGCACAGGCTAGGTCCATTAATGTGCCAACTACTACTCATACAAAACAACAATGTAGCATAGGCTAGGTCCATGAATATTATAGCGAGGGGCCTCATGAGGAGAAAAATTCTTAACATTTTATTGATATTTCTCCTAGTGGTCTAGTGGTTATCGTTCCTCATTGTAAGTCTGTGCTCAGCGCTTTGGGGTCATGGGTGCGTTGTAAGAGTGATAGTCAAATCCTGCTATTAGATTCGAGTAGTCCAAAAAATGACAGTTGAGGCTATCGACTAACTGTTATCCTTCTAGTCTATCAGTTTAAAATTAGAGACTGCTAGCACAAGTAATCCTAGTGTAACTTTGTGCAAGTATCTAAAACAAACATATTAATACTATTTGTTCAACACACACAAATTGTTTGCTTCTTTTGAATTTTACGCAAATACACATAAAAGTTTTGCTTTAGCTGTCACTAATTTTGAATTGATAGACCAGTGGGAAGGTAACCAGTCGGCAGCATTCACCGCCAACATTTGGGTTACTCCTTCCGACAAAATAATTGGATTTGAACATCACTCTTATAATACACCCACAACCCCAAAGTGTGGAGTATGATTATTTTATTTTATCTGATAACTAGACACGAACAACAGGCCCTCGGATCCATAGTTTGGGACACTAGCCACTAGGCCACGCTCGGTCTAGCAGAAATGGAAAAGCAGGGTCGTATAAATATATTTTATACACATATTGAGTTAATTTCTGTTTTGATTATATTATATTTGATATATATATAACTTTGTATAGCCAACTAAACGCCAAGTATTTCAGTTTGTAATTCTATGTTACGATACTTTAGGAAATTTTTATTTTTTGTCTCAATGATCTTCTTAGAAAAAAATTGAAACTTTATAATTATTTTTTAAAAATAAGCTGGACTTAAATGTTCTTTTTAAGTACCTGTTAGTAGTGTAAAACTGAGAGATTTGTTTCATTGTTTACTTTTACTTGTTGTATTTTTGCTTGTACAATATGGATTCGAAAGTAATGTTTCTTACTCAGTGTAGTTGAGATGGTCGTTCACTCCACAATAAGCTTTGCTACGGTTATTGTAGTTATTATGTGTGATGTGGTCAGTTTACGCTGCGTGCAGTAAGCATATGATATCTGCAATTGTTTTTGGTTGCTGGTACTCAAAATCACTTGCGTATTTCGTTTATCTCCAAGCCATTCGTCACTTTTATTGTTTAATAAAGTAAACATAAAGTTTATTTAATTCTATACTGAACTACATAAAGGAAGTTCATTTACTGACTACAGGGCGTTTTCTTCTTATGATAAAAAAAAACAGTTACAGAAGTCGAGGAAATGCTATTTAAGTATGCATTATGTCTTGTATCAAACTTATGTAATTAAGTTCTTACTACAAAGGATTGGTGTCTGTTAAGTTTAGTGTATGTGTAAAGTTCTTATTTGTTTGTTGTTAAATAGAAAATTACACAATGGGCTATCTGTGTTCTGCCCACGGTGGATATTGGAACTGAATGTTAGTGTTATAAGCCCTCAGAATAATCACTGAGTCACCGAGGGGCATATGTGTAAGGAATACATGCAACCAACAAGTACATTGGACAACGTTTCTTCAGTCATGATATTTGAACAGAAAGTGGGCAAACACTTATACAACTTACAATCGTAATATATATATTATATTTCTTAGAAAATAAAATATATGAAGTTAATGTTTTCATATTCATTACTTCTACGAATTCTGTAATGTTTTTGCCAATTTGAGATTATTGCTCATCTAAGTTTTAAGGCCCTCCCAGTGGCACAGCGGCATGTCTGCGGACTTACCACGCTAGAAACTGGGTTTCGATAACCGTGCTTGGATGAGAGTACAGATAGCCCATTGCGTAGCTTTGTGTTTAACTTCAAACAAAGTTTAATAATTTTTAAAGTAAATTAGATAAAATGAAAGACATGTTTCAAAATAGAAATATATCCACAATTTACAAAAGTCTCGTAAATACTGCTTATACAAAACATTTTTTATTTTTTTTACAGATATTATGTTTCTTTGTAATTAAGCACAAAACTTCACAATGGGCTATATGTTTTCTGTCCACCACTGGGGGGTCTTTTCAGATATACATCAGAGACTTTGTAAGATCGATTTTCTATGACGTTTGAAGGATCGGACTGTGGATCTGCGGGTCCATCGTAGCGTTACCGCAAACAAACAACAACAACAAAATACAGTCGTGCTTCGCACTTTGGTGCCGTGAATGAGTTTTAAAGCTGATGGTCGAATCTTACTAATTGTTCAGGTAAGAGAAATCCAAAAGTTGGCGGCGGGTGATGTTGAATAGCTGCTTTTCTTCTAGTCTATCTGTTCAAATCTAGGGACGCAAGAGCAAATAGCCCTTGAGTAGCTTTGAGGTTTACTTTACTGTAAAGCTGCACAATGGGCCATATGCGTTATGTCCACCGTGGGAATCGAATCCCGAATTCTGTTATTATATGTACTCGAGTTTGTTTTATGAAACTTTAATTTCATGTATCAACAAATAATTGTTTAAATAACGTTGGGTATAGCATTTGAATAACAGTATTAAGTTTTTGTGGTACTAGTTCTGTGGGAATATCAGCAAGTAAACTAATGTAACATTCTGTTAACCAGATGTTTGTTTGTTTTTCGAATTTTGCGCAAAGCTACACGAGGGCTATCTGCGCTAGCCGTCCCTAATTTAGCAGTGTAATACTAGAGGGAAGGTCATCACGGCTGAAGGGTCGAGCATGTTTGGTGTGACGGGGATATCTTGATTCATATAAGTTGGCAAAAAAAAAGTACACACGGTAAATTTTATGTTTATTTCATATTTCTCTGAGAAAAGAATAAACATTTTTGTTAGAGACATAACATACAGTGTTGAGACTTCTCATTTATTTTTACAACTTGTCTCAGGAGGGTGTACCAGGAATGGGACTTATGTAGATCATATATTACAAAAAACATCAACATCTCTCCCCCTTCCCTCTCTATAGAACCATCAGTCTAATGTACTGACTCCGGTGGCTCAGCGGCAATCCTAAGGGCTTATAACGCTAAATATCGAGCTTTAATGCCCGCGGTTGGCAAAGCATTGACTGCCTTTTATGTAGCTTTGAGCTTGACAACAAACAAATTAACGTATTGTTTGCTGTACATTGTGTGTAATTAAAAATATGTTTGTATGACAACATTCATCCATGAGTGATAGTAATGTGTAGTTAAGTGATTGTTTTATGAAAAAAATTCTGGTAGAAAAATGTTCAAACAAAATTCGCATTCAGTGAAGCAATACAAAAGAAAATCTTTACGATATAATTAAAATGAAGTGTGTCTCTTAAACTGACAGAGAATTTTACAGGCTTGTAAGTAAACTTCTTTAAGAGTTTAGAACTTCTGAGAAACTTTCTGACAGTACATAAAACTCAGGAGTATTCTCAAAAGAGTTTACTTTTTTGTATGAATTATATACAGTAACATCACTAAAAGAGCTACTGAAGTTACTGGTGCTTACTGTGTGTTTGAATTACATTCAGTATCAGTGAAAGACATAGTGAAGTCACAAAGCACGTTTA
Organism: Limulus polyphemus; assembly: GCF_000517525.1. Lineage (NCBI taxonomy): Eukaryota > Metazoa > Arthropoda > Merostomata > Xiphosura > Limulidae > Limulus > Limulus polyphemus. Next base: position 437,348 of record NW_013665747.1, read on the forward strand.
ATTCTTGTGCTAATAACATTCCACGTATTTTCCTGCCTCCCAGTGGCACAGTGGTTTGTCTGCGGACTTACCACTAGAAACTGGGTTTCGATACCCCTGGTAGGAAGAGCACAGATAGCCCTTTGTGTAGCTTTATGTTTGATAACAAACAAATACGTATTTTTTAGAACATTTTGTGGAATTTCTAGCGTTTGTTTGTAGTTAAGCACAAAGCTGCACAAGCGTATTTAGTTCGCATACATACTGCTGTGCCACTCGGAAGCGGGTTTCTAGTGAGCTGTGTGGAGTATGTAATCTTAACCTCTACGCAATCCTTTCTTTTGTTATTTCCACATTTGATACACTACTTTTTTTTTCTTAACTTTCGTTGAAAATTTGCTAATGTTAATCTTTTTTTTTCCCATCATTCCGCATCAGAGTTCTCTGGTGAATCATGTATTAACAACAATCTTTGAGGCAGAAAAACAACAGTTAACAACTTCTATAATTTGACTTCATTAACTCGTCTCTGTTTCTTTTGTTAAATAGAGATTATCTTACAGCATAAAAACTTATTTTCCAAAGTCTGTTGCCAAGGAAAAGCTACTGAAATTTTCTTCCACTTACCTGCTCTTCTTAAAGATCGGATCGGATTCTAGTAGCCACATGTCCTTGTAGAACCTAATGTCTTTACGTGGCTTATATTGTTTATCTATAGTAGTTTAACCGTGATTCTTCATTATCATTTTTATCTGTGGTAGTTCAGCTAATTATGCTTCTTCGTTTTTATTGTCAGTGTTTGGTATCTTACTTAATTAATTTTATCAACTTCATATTTATTGTCAATCTCTGATAGTTTAGTTAAGTGTGATTCTTCATTTTAATTGTTGATCTGTGACATTTCAATCACTTACGATTCTTCATTTTCATTGTTGATATGTGGTAGTTTAGGTAATTATGATTCTTAGTTTTATTCTTGGCCTATGGTAACTTAGTTAGTTGCATTATTAAGCTTTTACAGTTGATCTATGGTAGTTTGGTAATTTTGATTCTTCACTCTCGTTACTAATTTGTGGTAGTTTAGGTATCTGTGATTCTTCACTTTCGTATTCATCTTTCTACGTGATAGTTACTAAGATTTGATCAGTTTTATTTTTAATCTGTGCAGTTTTGTTGATAGCGATTTTTCTATCTCATTGTTGCTCTTTGGTGGTTTAATTAATTATTGTTTTTCATGTTTATTGTGGACTGGTAATTTATTGTGATTCTTCAGTTTTATTGTTGATCGGTCAGTCATTGATCGTGAGAACTTGACTGATGGTGATGACATTTTAGACCGAGGAGGGGAAAGAAATCTGGAGACCTCGTGAGGGCTCTATCAGGATCCAGGGGCAAAGCTTTAGGAAGTTCCTGGGGTTTTACAATTTAGTATGGTAAAAACTACCCTTTTTGCAAAAAATTGCATACGTTTTTGAACTGCAAACGAAGCTTGAAACAATGACGAAAAATGTGGAATACACATAATTACAAGTAGATAAGTAGTCTTACATGTCCACAACTCTTAGCATATGTTTCAAGCATTTCAGGAAAAACAAAAACCAGTAAGTCATTGTAGTCTTACATGTCCACAACTCTTAGCATATGTTTCAAGCATTTCAGGAAAAACAAAAACCAGTAAGTCATTGTATTTTTTATGATTGTTAAATTTATTGTATTTTTAAAACGTATATACATATATATATATGTTGAACGTGTCTTTATAGGAACATATTATTTTCAGGATTATGAACAATACTAACAAAGGCAACTTTACATGTTGAAACTTTGCACGAAGCAAATAAGAATACTATACAATTGGTACGATGTTTGAATAAATACTTATCTGTGTATTTCGACCACTCTCCCACTTCTATTTCTCCAGTGAATAGTAACCCTTTTTGTCATCAATGATACATAACTTATCATTTCAGCTCTTATCACTCTAGTCTCATCAATCGTCTTATCGCATATTTTCATACCTTTCCACATTCGTATTCCAGTTAGTCATGGCGATGACATGAAAATTACAGATTACGACATGCCGAAAGCGAAATAAGGCTAAAAATATAAATATGGATAATTTTAGCATACAGATAAATAAAACGAAACAAAATTATGTGAAAAACACAGAAATCGAGAGTATTACTTGTAAATTTGAGGAATCGGGAGATAGACCAGATGATCGTCGGGGGAAGGGATGTAATAGCACCCTTTGCCTCCCACAGATATCTTCTCTTGTTAGTAGTAGTGTTAAGTACTTGTAAGTTTTCATTTTTGATGTTGATTAGTGGAAAAGTCAGTTACCTGTGATTCCCCACTTTGATTTTGGATCTGTGATTGTGGAGTTGATTTTGACTCTTACGTCCATTGTTGATCTATGATAGTTGCAATGATTTTGACTTATATCCATTGTTGATCAGTGATAGTTTAGTTTATTCTGAGCCTTACATCCATTGTTGATCAGTGATAGTTTAGCTTATTCTGAGCCTTACATCCATTGTTGATCTATGATAGTTGCAATGATTTTGACTTATATCCATTGTTGATCAGTGATAGTTTAGTTTATTCTGAGTCTTACATACATTGTTGATCAGTGATAGTTTAGTTTATTCTGAGTCTTACATACATTGTTGATCAGTGATAGTTTAGTTTATTCTGAGCCTTCACTTTTATTGTTTATCTGGTAGTAGTGTTAGTTGTATTTTTTGTTTTGTTTTTACTAGCGCAAAGCCATACAGTGGGTTATCTGTACTCTATCTTCCGCTGATTCATTTAGGAAGAGTTAATTGTGGGTGGGCGTGGCCTGTGGTAAGTGTGCCTGGCTGCGAGCTGAAGGTCCAAGGTTTGAGCCACGATATGCTGCTGTATATGCTCCGTACTTTCAGCTTTGGGGCATTCTAACTGAGACAGTCAATCCCGCTATTGCATATGCAGTGAGCGCTTGTGACTCTTTTTCATTCTTCTGGTCAGCAATTCTAAATTAATAATAACTAGGTCAGGACCTCAGTGATTTCTGACCTGATCGTTTAGCCCATGCGTCACATAAGGTGACGCACAGGTTGAAAATATTGTACATCAGTATACTGTTGATCGGTGTACAATTTACTTTATTGTAATTCTTCATTTTAGTATTTTGACGAAATAACAAAATAAAAGACATCATAAACCAAAGCTGTAGACAAACTTAAGCAGTAAAATTACAAACTAAAATAGTTTGTTTTAGTTTCATGTATGTATTGGTTACCTGTAAATAACAGGAAGGAAAATTCTTGAATATCCCACGGACCAGTAACTACTTTCTCCAAACTACCCACAATCCGTGTACATAGTTTCTAACTTCCTATCGACATCGTATTAAAAAGTGTTTGCTCTTTACTCTTTACATGTATTTTAGCTTCATATCTTACAAATGTCGTTTCCCCATCACTAATTCTAAGACTTAATGAGTGGAAGTAAAGAGAATATGTTATGATCTGTCAACCACACAATATCTGCAATATCCAGTGTTGACGAAGCTCATGAGGCTGGCTGAAATATGATAGACATAGTAGAGGTGTAGAAACTATTTACAAGTGGTGCTATTTATGAATAACTTTTGGTCTTCTTATAATTAATTTCAGATTTAAAATGTTTTTTTGAAAATATTATATTAGGATTCAAATGTTAAGGTATTCCACCTCGCACAATAAACACATAACACCATAAAATTACTTTTCAAGTAAAGTAACACGAAGTAATATGCTTGGCCGTTGAAAGAACGAACCAAACTTTACAAACATGTAAAACTGAGCAAGCACACCAATCCCTCAGTCATATATGACAAAAAAATTAGGCAGCTTCAAATGGCCCAGTGGTTCAATTTAACGAAATAACTCGAAAATCACGAATGTTATATTTTGAAATCTTCTCAACATGATTTAGTATTACTTTTTGCTTTTATGCGCTTTAAAAAACACCTAATTGAATCACTTCATCTATGTCAAGTAACATTAAGATATTTTGATTTACTGTTATAGTTACTCGGTAACGTAGTACCTGGCGGTAAGTTTATTTGCAGTTTAGTATATACCCACAACGTTGACGTTCGCTATGAAGTGCTTTCTGCTAAATCTAAGTGCCTTATTTTTTGATTAAACAAACATTTAACCTAATGCATTATGTTACCAACAATAAAAGCGAAAAATGGACAAAATAGAGACATTATTATCTTATGAAGTGATTTGAATAAAATTTCGAAATTGCAATTTAAAGTTAACACTTTAATAAGTTGAACATTATGATAAAAGTGTATACGTTGCATGCGTAGCGTGAGTAGCGCTGTATCGTGGCAGATATAACATCTGGTGTAGAGAGCGTCAGCCTTGATGCAGGGATGTACTGTAACACGTGATTACATCAAGTATTTATTGTTTCTTCTACTATCAGCAGTATGTTGAGTGCTTTATAGCAGGCACAAATTATTGAATTAAAATGATGACAACCTAAACCGTACTTCAAAAATTGTGAGGCTTAGCAAATGTATATATATATATATATATATATGTATATAGTCATGCCTCTACTCAGGAGTTTATAAATACCTGTAATGTCTGTCATAATTACGCGTTATAGTATCATTGACCTCTGATGTATTAATTTCATGAATGAATCAGGTATGCGACTTGTTCACCGCACAGCAAAAACATAAGAAAAACGTCCATGTTTCGCTGGAGCAGTCTCAAAGTAGCTGAATACATAAATGGAAATATTGTATCAGCTGATTAAAAAAAAATTAATGTGCCAATTGAGATGTATTAAAGGCTGTTATTTAAGACTTATTACCGTCAGGCCATAGTTGTATTTATTAGTTTTGTATTTTCACTTTTCATAATAATTTTCCTTTTTTTTTGTTTGTTTCTTGTTATCATAAAGTCGTGTTAGATCTCTGACGCTTTTTTGTTTCGAAAAGAACAAGTCCTTAGCACCTGTTGTTTCAGTTTGACTTTACATAGACGTATAAGATGTTGGAAGATGTATTATGTGTTTGTGACACACTAAATGACCTATAATTAACGTGGTAAATGCGACGTTGAAGTTCATTTCAGAGATACTAAAATTGAGTGAGATAGTGTGATTGTGCTGGCCAAGGATGATGACTGAAGTCACTGCCATCTTTTCGAATCAATTTTAGAACATACGAGTTCATGAAATGTTGCATTATTATTCTAGAATTCCTTTATTCTTCAGGGTGGGGTGAACATGATTGGCATCAACTCCCAGGTTCACTCCAAATGTTGTTCTTTCTCCTTACTGAAGAAATCAAATGAACCAACCTTTACATAAGAATTTTCCACACATCATTATAACTCCTCCCTCAGCTGTCACGTTTTTAACGTCATAAGCGCTGTGAACGGTCTCGTGTGGCCTATTCTGTATTTTTACTTTACTATCAACACACCAAAGGATGAAACGCAGCTCATCGGACCATGTCACGCATTTCCGGTCATTCGTTGTTCACTCTCCTATTTGCTTTTAAGATAAGGACTGTCGGGACTCTTTATTGATCGTTATATGATAGTATTTGCAACCTCCTTCTTGTTGTACTGTTGGTGATAGTCGAATACTGATAACTGTTGAGGATATGCTCACTTGTGATACATTATTATGTGTGTTGTGCGTTACAGGCTTGTCTAGTCGTCTGTTCCCTAGATAGTCAACAGTGATTGGTGGCCACAATATTCTCAGTGGTAGATGCTTTTCTTTTCGATTGCCTCTGTTAGTAAACTCCGATGACAGTTATCTTTAAACAGCCTTTCAAAGGAACAAGACCGTGAAAACCTTTCAAAGGAACGAGACTGTGAAAACCTTTCAAAGGAACGAGACTGTGAAAACCTTTCAAAGGAACGAGACTGTGAAACCCTTTCAAAGGAACGAGACTGTGAAACCCTTTCAAAGGAACGAGACTGTAGAAACCTTTCAAAGGAACGAGACTGTAGAAAACCTTTCAAAGGAACGAGACTGTAGAAAACCTTTCAAAGGAAAAGACTAGTGAAA
>NW_013665747.1:443419-464725 GCF_000517525.1 Limulus polyphemus
ATAAATCTACAACGTGTAGAAAGTAGGAAAGAAAGTAATACGTATTATATTCGACGAGACTGTGAAAACCTTTCAAAGGAACAAGACTGTGAAAACCTTTCAAAGGAACAAGACTGTGAAAACCTTTCAAAGGAACAAGAGTGTGAAAACCTTTCAAAGGAACGAGACTGTGAAAACGACGCTCGTGATAAACGGTCACCTACTATCACGCACCTTTGAAAGTCGGAGTTCTTTGCACTGATTCATTACCTCGCAGATTAATTATGAAATTCACAGGGCTCGTACAATCAACCCAAAACACCACAGGATCAGTTTTATTTTGAATTGTTCTACAAATGTGTGGGTGGGTCCTAATAAAGTATTTAGTAAATGTAAATTGGTTATATTCTGGTGGAAATGTCTTTGAGGACATTTCAGTATTTCTTAATTAATTGTAATAATAAGTCTTATGTGGTTTTGTATTTTTGCGTTTCGTATCAAGGAAGTTATCCGTTAATTTTTAACCAAAAGTAGCTTCTAATCGACTATATAGTTGTAACAGTTATATTTATGTGGTTTAAGACTTTAGTCAATCACCTCCTGTAATGATTTTTGTTCTCTAATTACACAAACATTGTAGTAGATGAGTTACAAAAATAAATTAGTGTAAGAAGCCGAAGACTATAAGTAATACCTATTAATTATTAATAGATTCCTAGTCTATGTTTATTTCTACTTAGCATGTGATGTTTATACGATGTAAATACCTGTTTCCATATTGGGTACAAAAGTTATTGAGTGAGACTTGTCAAAATGGATAATTGTAAATCCACTAACAAATACTGATACACTTGTTGTTTGTTTAGTGTAATATCGAAGTACTCACTTATAATCATATCTTTACTAATGTAACAGACACACGTGTGTCGATTACACATGTAGCATTCTTTTTTTCATGTATGATTTCAAAATATCTTAATTTTTGCATCTGCAGATACATCGTGTCAATAACACACGTAACAGTTAAGTTTTCACTTGCATGTCACAAAATGTCTTAAGATTTACATATGCAGAAACATTACGTCAGTAACTCACGTAACAGTTACGTCTTCGCTTGGATTTCCAAAATATCTTAAATTTTACATCTGCGGATGCACCGTAACAATAACATATGTAACAGTTAGTTACAAAATGATAAAAACCCTATAAATCGAGCACTTCCGAAAGGTAGACCTTTCTTCTTCAGTTTGCCTCTGAAGAAGAAAGGTCCACCCTTCAAAAATGCTTGGGTTATAGGGTTTTTATCATTTATATCTAGACTTATTGAACCTACGTTTTTTTCTGACATCATGAATGTAACAGTTAGTTTTCATTTGGCCTTCTCAAACTATCTTAAGTTTTACATCGTGGCTGACTCAATAACTCACGTGACGATTAATTTTTGTATATGGAAAAACCACTCCACTTTTTATCCAAGGGGAACAAACTAATTTATCATAATCATAAAAGCCAAGTGCCAGTTGGTCACGCTCGATTTCTCCAAATGTCGTGAGTTACACGAGTCCAATTTCACCTTTCTTCTTATATTACTTCCTCTTTTGATTGCCCGTTCCAATTTCAGTTGGTTTCAATCATTAACATCAGCGTAAATAGCTCATAAGTTTCAGCATTTTTTCTGCTATATAAAAGCCTGTCAAGGAGGGAGTTTTTATACCAAGGATTTATTTAGCAATGAGTGAAATTAATTTGCTGTTTGTTATAAAGAGAAGGTTTTGAACGAGGATCGAGTATTTACAAGAAATGTGGTTTTAAGAGAATTATTGCAATAATGCAACTGATGTGATTAGTAAATAACTGTGATCAGTGAATGCTGGGAAGAAACACTCTTTAGGTAAAGTAGATATTACTCATGATAGACTTGGTTTCCTGAAGCTAGAAGGCCCTTTATTTTTCTTATGTCTGTTTACGGGCGGGAAAGTTGCAAATACATATTGGGAGATTCGAATTTGGTAGGCTTTGGTTTCCCGACATTTTCGACGGGCTTTTATACTAATTATTGAATAAACATAACTATTCGTAACTTATAATTTTCATTCATTAACACTATGTAGTTTCATGAGTTTGCAATAAGAACATAAAACATAATAAGTACAGAAGCATAGGCCCAGGATTATTATTGACAGAAAAAAATGAGTACCGACTTGACTTTATCAAATTTGCTACTAACTGAATATGTAGTGTTTGTAATAAACAGTTTATTTTAAAGTTTTAAATTCTTATGGTAAGGTCAAGGTGATCGGATATAGATCGTTTTGAATGATAGTTGTGTAAATGTTTATCGAAGTTTAAACACCAATTTGTTACTCATTTCTGTGTTATTATTATACGACATTTGTGTGTCGGTTGCTAATCTGCTGTTGTCTTTAGAAGAGTTCTGAAAAGGATCTGCGTGTTATGGAAGAAACAGAGGTTTGATACTGGGTTTTATTGTTAGAAAGGTAGGTATTGTAGATAAAGTTATCCGTACACGTTGTTACGAAACTTTGTAGCTCGTAACTATTTAATGTTTAACTTTGTATCCGGTTAATTCCAATAACATCTCCATCTAACAGTGTTGAACCATAATGCCTACAGACTACATCTTCGTAATCGTATCTGGTGTATGGTATGTTGACTTAATACTGGAGGTTAAATAGTTACCGAGGAAAAATATATATTGTTGCATATAAATCTACAACTGTGAAAATGGAAGGAAAAGTAATACGTATTATATTCGTAGAAATATAAAGAGACAAATTAATGGAACCAAGATACCACACTTAGAGCCTCTTCTACCAGCAACTCTAACCAAAGGTAAACAGATTCAAATTACAAACGTTGTTCTAGCTGGATCAATACCATTTGAAACTGTATTCTATCTATCTCATGTAGACTCGTGTATATTATCGTATTTTGTTAGTGTACACCAATCAGAGCAGAGGCGTATTTCACATTGTTGTAAAACCTATAGAAGCTGTAATTACTAATATACATACACAGTAGCTGAGGTGACGCTCCATACATGTTTAAAGTTTTTTCAACAATTGTAAAAACATTAAAATATTTTTGTAGAATATCGACAGTAAAAACTTTATTATACGCTACTGCTGCACTTTGTGTCTATACACATGCCATGATAGATGTTCTTGTTTCGTATTATAACATCCTAGTTCCACCAAAATGATCAACACTAAAAGATCTCAAATCAAATTTGGGAACTTATCCACGCGGAATGCCTCGTCAATTCGCTACGTGCACTTGCCTCGTTCCCAGCTACTGGCTCGTGCAAGCTCTAACTCCCAACGCTCTTTTTCTGTTTTTACATCCATCCTTCTAGGTAGTCAGACAGCCTTTGTAATCCGATTGTCTGCACCCCTAATATTGTGGGTTGCGACCCATTCACTGCCGACTAATGTGTGCTGCTGCAACAGAGTGGAAAATTGCACGTGCACGAATCGAAGTCCGTAGGAAATAACGAATAATGTAGCCTTAATTTTCTGGATGATGAGATTCTTGTTTAATTTTCTTTTTTTCACATTTTGAAGAAAATGCAGAGAGTCACGCACAACCTATTATAAGTTATCCACCTTCGTGTCTTGAAAAATAACCAAGCTACTACCACATGGTTTTGCAGATAGAAAGAGAAAGGAAAATGATTTTGAAACTATGATATTCATTTTATTTTTACAAATCACTACATCGTGAGTCTGCTAATTTTGTATTACAAAAATGCTTATTCATTTTGGTAGAAAGATCTTATTTTAATCCGAAGGATTAATAAGTCTCTGTAAAAATAAATGTAATGAATCAAAATGTTTCACGAAAGCTCAGATTTATGTTTCACACTCTGTGCCTTTTCTACGACGCTAAGCCTTCCGCTAATTTTATTTACGTTCTATAGTTTTTGGTGGAGAGTTAATAAACTTTGTTTCTCTGTAAAGTCAATTTTTGTTCTCTCTGTTATATAAATAAATAAATATTAATAGACAGCTAAGGGAATCAAGGGCTTCAGTCAACGTCACATCGGAAGTCACTAGGGGATCACTAAGAATAGGTTATGAGTTTTACAGAGAAAAGACGATAAACAAGAAAACTAATTTTTAGTTATCCACAGTGCTATTTTAATTGTATTACACAATTTTAAGATCTTCATACACTTTCAGTAAGCCTAAGAAATAAATGCACTGTATGTAATGTAGAATGTAATTTTGTACGCTAATTTTTCACATGGTATTCATAAATGATACATAATGGCAAGGTTATGTATATCACCCAGTATATTATCAATACGGGTATCTTGACATTACAGTCATTAACTATTATCCTGATAAGTTCTATTATTAGATTCCATTATCCTTATAAATTATATTGTTAGATTCTATTATCCTTATAAATTATACTGTTAGGTTCTATTATCCTGATAAATTCTATTGTTAGGTTCTATTATCCTGATAAATTCTATTGTTAGACTCTATTATCCTGATTAAGACTCGTAGAAAGTTAATGTTGTTTTTATAATAATATAAAACTGTACAAGTATAACAAATCAAAATATTTGATATCTGACTTTTTCTATATTCCAATCAATTTTATTTAATTAAACATCAACATGGAGATCAACTAACTAATTTTCCTAGGAAGAAAAATTACATTTATATTTTCGAGGTAATTGTAATGTGACTAGATATAGATACCTCGAAAAATATAAACGTGACAAGAAACCTTAGTGATGAAATATTAACAAAGCTCATAAAACTCTAATAGTCAAAATACGAATTACAAATTTGTAGTTTATTAGTAGAATTTGGTAGATAATTAAAAGCATATAATGAGTGTATTATTATTTATATGAGATATACACGTTCTTCAGATGTTCCATTTTGACCACTAACTCAACTATCTTTATACAAATGTTTTAATAATTGATAATCAAAGCGTAAATATCAGCTTATATTAGGAGGTCAATAAACAATATCGTGTAAAGTAATTTAAATTATTGCTAAAATCCACAGAAACAGAACAACACTAAATTTAGTATTGTTCCGTTATTGTGGATTTAAATTTTATCTTAGATCAAACTGTATGTTCATGACGTATCCCACTGTCTTTCTTCATGTAAGACTGAGGTTCTGACTGTAACGTAAACACACACATTATACCCAGTAAGTTGAGAAATACAAGTTAGAAAATATACTCGGTGTACTTTTTAAACTAAACAAAAATTTTACAGAAAATCTACAGTATCATGCAAACCTTTTCCCTAGTTTTTTAATTGAAAGCACTAGTGGCCATAGTAATATTCATTGAAACTACTGGAAGTTTTTTACCGATGAAAAGAAGTAGTCATTCTAACTCAACACTGCATTGCAACAATGTTTGTCAAACCAACGTTAGGGGGCGACATAATAAAAATCGATAAATATATAGATCTCTGTATCTCACCTTTAGTTTTGTGTAAAATTGTTGTTTTCTTTTAATGAAAATTTTAGTTTAACCTAACATGTGTACACATAATTAATAACATTTCCTCGAAGTGTGTAAGAAGAAATACGTAAATAGTTACACCTTCTTAATTTGTAACAAGTGAGTATGAAAAGCTTATAGTAAAAAGGCGATTTGATAGAACTGTTTTATGTTGAAAAGGATTGCTTTATGAAAGAAACTCGTGGTATTTAATTAAAGTTGGTAGTTAGGAACGTAATCTTATATAATTTACTAGACCTAATAACAAACATCAGGAAAGCAAAATGCAAATGAATAGTATGATGTTAAAACAATTTCGCATGAATAAACTGTAACTCCAGTGTATTAATCAACAGATTCCACGTAATACAATAATCTTAACGAAAACCTTAAGTTAATTAGAATAAACAACTCACCTAAGGCTTGTTCCAACTCATCTGACATTGTTTCCGTTCGCGTAGTCCACTCGAGTCTGAAACTGCCTTCTGGGAAAACTACCGTGTCTATTGCTCAACCGGGACAACTGTACTAACAAAACAACACTCAGTATTTTCAGAGATGGGGTTCAGTATTTAAGTATGAGAAACAACTGTTGTAATTTACATTTAATTGTATGTATACGTAAGCCCAGTGAATAGATTTACATAACTGATAGTATTAGCATCATCAGGAATTTTAAACATCCCATTTTATTTGTGCAGAAAGAAAATAATATATAATGCAGGCTATTACAAATTTTATGTACTATTTATTGATGTTATATTTTTACAAAACATTTCCATATTTTTAATCTAACGGGTAATATCTGTAGAGTGTATCAATAAAACTGTCAAAATTAGACCTAAAAATGTTTTTGTGAAGAAAATGTATTTAAGCCACATTACTGTTTTAGACAAACATACCATACAAAATAAAAGTAATTTTGAGAAGTTTGGTAATGTTTCACCTTAAATTGCAATGATATTGGCTGTATGATAATAGATTTTCAATGTTTAGGTAGAAAAGCTTTATCTTTATGGTAAGTTAAAGGAAAAAGCTTATTTCTCTACTTTAAAACAATGATTTTTATTTAGCAATCATGGATAATAAAAATGTGGCCATTTTTCCAAAACATGTTATTTCCATCTATTCACAAAGCACAGGAAAGGAAATTTATCAGTGTGAATTCTTTGAATTTTACATTTTAGATGTGACGCTTAAAATTGAAAACAAAATCCTCCTTGATTAATATGTGATACGGTTTGTGGACATGTTTATACCGATATCAAATTCAGTCAATCATACTTACTGAAATGTATTGCATTATCATTGTAAAGAGTTACCCTTTATAGTGATGAAGAGTTGTTCGGATCCATACGTGTTCTAATTATATATATATATATATATATATAGAACTGGGTTCGTTATTTACACAAGGAAGAAACAAGGGTGTATGTTTTGAGTTACAAATGAAAACAAAAATATCATAAACATTTATATCATAGTTTAAAAAGTTTAAGAATTAAGGATATTCTAGGCTTAATCGTAGTTTTTGTTGTTATTAAAAAAGGAAGACTGGATAAAGACTGATATTTTTACCTTACAATTACATATCATTCTGGTTAGACAAAATGTTATCAAAGAAGACAAGTAATTCTCTGACACTCAAATACTGCTTTTTCATAAAAAATACTTAGTGTAAATATTATTCCACATTTAATATAAAAGAATAGCACATTTTTCAAGATGAATATTGATATTCCTAATGTAAAATAGTTATCATAAGTACAGTAGTACTTATAGTAGGAATGGGCTAGATGTGCAAGAGATATAATACAAACTTAAATCTCAAACACACTGCAAACAGAATGTAAACAAAACTTTATAAGCACTTTACGCAAACTGTTGAGTAGTAAACAAACCAACTGCAGAGAAACAAGCCACCAGAACACTTGAGAAAGTCTATATAGGAAAAACAAATATTTTACAAAACCACAAATTTGTCTATCTGACTGACTAAGGTTTTTGGAAAGGCATAGCTCTCTCTTGCCTTCACCTTTTGCGAATCTAAATGCACATGATTGAATTACGCTACCTTGGCTAAAAGTATTGTTCATAGTTTTACTTCCAACCTTGGTAATAACATGTCATTACATAATATTCATTCTTCAAGACTACTAACGAGCTAACAATGCACTAGTAACCATATTCTACGATTACGAGTGCACTCTGTGAATTGCCAAGTAACGAAACAAGCCTGGGCCATTAATCCAGCCAAATAAAAGACTGCCACCCTGGCTAGATGTAAGAAAGCTATGGCAAAGATATCAAGCAAAAGCCAGGAAATGTCAAGAGATAGCTCTAAGAAAAGCTACGAAAAAATCAATCTCGAGATTTAGTACCAAAAAAGTTACGAGACAAGTGAAAACAAAATTAAATAAAAAATTATGAATTAGAAATGGAGCACCAAGAAGTAAGGAAACAAGGTATGAATGGATGAGAGAACATTAGAACACAGTTAGAAATCTGTAGAGAGTTGGTGGTACCCTGACTACAGACAGGTACAACACATTCTTATTCATCATATCATTCTCTCAGGAACAAGAGCGGTTGGGAAGAGATTCATCTTCCCAAAAGACAGTGATCCAAATGTGGTGAAACAATATCTGGTAGGAAAAAAAAGAGGCCAATGGAACACTTGCAGCCATGAATTGTCTTGTATAAAGTCCTACTACGAATATCATTAAAAATATATGGATTTATATGTAATCTGAAGATCAAATGGCAACTAAACAACTTTGCTGCATTGTGAGGAGCAATGCATATGCTTGAAATAATATTTCACAGTCATGCATTTATAAACTTAAAAACAATGCGTACTGCTCAGTTTAAAGCAAATGCAAAACATTAGTACATTTCAAAACGTATTCTATTTTTTGTTTGTATTTTCCGTAATAATGTATTGTTCTAAAAATAAATAGCCATTTAACTACATTTGATATTTCTTTGTGACTCTTATATGTGTATCACTGTACGTCTAATATATTTACAGAGAAAATTGAAATAATATTTTTAATATACCGGCGTTAATTTCTACTTAAAATACCTTCAAGCAGAAACTGGAAGTCAAAAGTATAAAAATGTTAATTGTTCATAAAAGAATAAAATCCATATTTCAATTTTGGTTTAATTGTGTGTTAGGTCTTTTACATAGGCATGTGCACTTTATTCTAAAATCCACATTCCAGAAATGATGACGCACTAAAACACGCACAATTATACTGACGTTTGCAACTTCTTCATTTTGCCTTTTAAAAAGTGATATTGGAGCTTCAGCAACGTTTACGTATGATTGGAGTAAAAATCTACAATAATAAAATCCTGATTTCTTATCTTATTAAAAGAAATCCATCCAAGTCAACACTTAATTCTGTATTAAATGCAACTCTTGTTAAATGGGTTCGGTTTAACTTTAATCAAACAAAACAATGCCGTAAGCGTATTAAGCAATAATAGCTTTCACTTTACTTTAATTTAGGCATTTAACATATAAACACTGAGAAAGTAAATCAGATTTTACAGTTTTTGACATTACTAACTTCAAACATTTACTCATATCAAACTACACAAGCTGTAAACAAGCAATAAACATACACAAAGACCATATAGCTTCAGTTTTATTTTAATTTATTAAGTGTTATCTAGAAAGGCGGGAAGTTTAAATATTTCAACTTTTCAAATAAAGCCACCTCGTGGCTTAGAGGACAGTCTGAGGCGTATAATGCTAAAAATTGGGTTTCGATACCGCAGTATGCAAAGCACAGATAACCAATTATATAGCTTTGTGTTAAACAAACAAACCAAAGTCAAATGCGTAGATTGCACATGAAAACAAAATTCTATATTTTAACGATTCATTTATAGTTTTATTTTGTTGGTGTTTGAAGGGAGAGATGAGATATGTTTTAAAAACTTAATGTTATTATTTATAAAAAAAATTTAGCAAATATAGTGTTAAAAATCTAATGAAGTATCTCTTTAAATTGTAGTTTTTTTTTGCAACTCTCAACATCAGTTAGTATTCTACAGAAAGCAGAAGTTTGTTTAAATGTTGTGAAATAAGGAATTCTTGAAAATACATAAGGTCTGTTGTTTAACGCTTAAGTGCTTAGAAATATTTTCTATCCAAAGTAAGCTTAGTTAGGCATGTTTACATAACTAATAGGCCGAGTTAGAAGATTATCTTCGTTTATTACTTAGAGAAAGTGCAGGTGGTGTCCAGTGTTATTTTAGGATTAGGACTAGAATTGATTTAATTTTTAGTATGCCATTAAGTTATATTTTTCAACATGTCTGTGAGTTACCTGTAATTGCCAAATAGTATTTCGAGAAAGTTCAAGATTTCAGAAATAATAACTACAGCTTAAAATAAGTATAAATCTAAATCTATAAGTTACGTGACGAATCGGAAGAGTAAATTTAAGAACGTAAATAGGGAGAAGCTGTTAAAAATCTATAAGTTACGTGACGAATCGGAAGAGTAAATTTAAGAACGTAAATAGGGAGAAGCTGTTAAAAATCTATAAGTTACGTGACGAATCGGAAGAGTAAATTTAAGAACGTAAATAGGGAGAAGCTGTTAAAAATCTATAAGTTACGTGACGAATCGGAAGAGTAAATTTAAGAACGTAAATAGGGAGAAGCTGTTAAAAATCTATAAGTTACGTGACGAATCGGAAGAGTAAATTTAAGAACGTAAATAGGGAGAAGCTGTTAAAAATCGGATAGGAAAGCTGAAGGCTATAAACTGAACAAGAGTTTAGAAAGAACTGTCACATACTAAAGAAGAATCAAGAAAACCATGGAAAGTGTAGCTGAAGATAATGTTGCTGCAATGATTGTACAAATTGCACAGGTGATTTAGAATGAATAAGACGCCTGTAAATATGATGATGTTCAGATTTCTTTTACTTTCTAAATTCAGTAACATTTTCTTTTGAGTGAAATTAAGATATTTGCAAGATTAAATTCATGATATTTGATCGTCATTAGAAAGATCCTTGCAACTAAAAAGACTTACTACTATATTAAATGTAATTATTTCAAATGTGTGTGAATAAACAAACTTCTCACCAATTTTGTACCAAACATATAGCGAATAAATATTTATAAATAATTCTAGAAGCAGCTCCAGATAAATTTCTAACAACGAAAGAATAAAATTGTGTGTGTGGATAAACAAAATCTACACAAACTGTTCTCAACCCAACTGACCATTTTTTAATGTAAAATTCTTTTTGAATAATATTTTGTATTGTCGATCTATCTCAGTTGACGAGAGTTGATATAGCTTAAAACTGCAGTCCTAAGTCGATCAAGAAATTTTTCAACATGATCAAAGTAAAAAAGTAACTCTCGCTTAGTTACATGATAGTAAATCAATGTATTCCTTGGATCTGTTTCGGTTTTCTGTATTAAAGCGAATGGAAGTTTTGACAGTTAGTAACAACTAATCATAATTTATCATATACTAATAGCTTCCGTATGCACACAACTAATTACTCATATATCGTATCTCTACTTCGTTACTGCATTCTGCATCCATAATTAAGTTGTGATACGTTTAATCCATGGAAAATAAATTAATATTTATAATGCACGTTTTAGTGGATGATATTGGAAGTTATAAACTAGAAGAGCTATTTAAAAAGTTTAAAAAATACTCATTGATAGGTTTAAAGATAAAAATAGACGTTTGGTTCTTTCGTCAGTTCTCCCTCAAGCTAGATGCAAGAATGAATTACTTAGAAGGATCTAAGCCTTAAATAAAATATTATAAGGGATGAATTATATGCTAGAAATGGGCTCCACTTAAGTTGACTAGCTAGCAATATTTTCGGAGAATCCGTAAAGATATTCATTAAAGAGATTTTGAACTAAACTCGCATAGCGCTGAAGGAGCTTGGGAAATTTGGAATAAACAAAATGGTATAATTAATATTAAATTCCGATCAGAGTAAGCTATGTAATTAGAACGAAGCTATAAATCAACCCCGTAATCAGTATTGCTAATAAATAAACTTTTCTTACGTTTCTACTTATAAACATTAGAATGCATTGTTTCATTAGTTGGGGACCATCGCTGTTAACGATATTTTAGCCGTAATCCCAATAATATGAGATTTTAGTTAGTCCTAAGTGCATACACTAAGCTAACAATCTTTATAGTAAAAGTATGTTAATAAAAAATAAAATGAAAAAGTAATCTTATTCGAGATATATATGAAATAGTATAACCAATACACAAGTAATATAAAATAACTAAGACAAAGAGGAGATTGGAAAAATATTTAAAGTACCAAAAGTTAAACAAGAGTTTCAGGACAAGTCTTGCAGATTTACAAATAAGCTTAGTTGCTATTGTTTTATTGTTAAGAGTATCAATAACAAAACGTATAAGTTGAGGACTCAAGTTGAAATGGATGACTTACTTCATGAGAATTACTGAAACTTGGTTAGATTTGGATGATATGGATAATATGAGTTATTTTGAAATTCCATAATACAACATTTCTATAGTAATAGATAGTTTAAAAGATCGGTTGGGGCAGTTCTTTATATAAGGGATGAACTGCATCCTGTTGAGAATGGTAAACAGGTTGAATCTATATGAGTTAAAATCAGGGATTTTAAAAACAGAAAGTTTTTAACTGGATATTGTTATAGGCCACCTGATCAAATAATATTTCAACACGAGGCTGTTGCAATAATTATGGGAGACCAACTGTAGACACATTGATGGATATTGCATAGCGTCAAGTAGTGATGGAAAGAAAGCTTCCTTGAAGAGATCCAATCAGAGACGATTAGCAATTTTAGATTTATTGTTAATCGCCGGTCAGGCTGTGATGGCAAGAATTGAAGTGGGGAACAGTGGGGATTGCATAATTAGGTTTGATGTTTTGCTACTTATTGAGATCAAAAGAAAAATAATTTTAGTTCCTAATTTTCTGAAAGACAACTTTGAAGACATGAGACAAGATTTCTTAATAGTGAATTGATATAATGAGTTAAAAGTTGATGTGAAACAGATTTGGGAAATTAAAAAAATCTTTAATTTCAAGATGGGAATGTTCCTAAAAGAGAAGGAAAAATCAAGGATAAATCCAATAAATTTAAAAGTTGTTAACTGGGACACAGAAAGATAGGAAACCTAAGTTTTAGTTTAAAAATAAAATTGAAATCCAGAAGATCTTATGAGAAAGAGCTGAACGATACTGTTAAAACTAACGACAAAGATTTTTTAAGTGTGTTAAAGGTAAGTAAAACGTTAAAATATGGATTGGAATCTTAAAGAATGGCAAGATCTTTGTTGAAGAATATGAGATGGTTGAACATTTAAATGTTTTTACAAGAGAAGATGTTAGTAATATCCTTACACTGTGCATTCTATAAGAAATATTGGGTTAGATCTGATTCAAGTATATTTTAATTACTTGGTAGTTAAAAGAAAGATTTAGAGATTAGAAATATGGTCCAGTCTTGGCCAAAATGTTTGCATACTGTTCTATATTGATGTTATTGTCTACATGCATGGAGTAGTTATTGAGTAAATGCCCGAGTAGTAACAGAGAAGGTAGCATATGATCGGACAAACATGAACGAGTTGAGTTGTTATTTTAGTTTACATATATTGTTTGGAGCATTTGTCCGTTAAAACACACACACATATACATATATATATGTACCTGTTTTGTATAAAAGGTTGTGCTTTTGGTAGAATCTTTTTGTTCAGACAATTTTTCTGTACTGGGTGTAGAATCATGCCTCGTCACGTCCCAGAAGTTATAGGGCGTCAAATTGTTCGACTGTCCAGAAATGGTATGAAGTAAACGGACATTGCCAGAACATTGGAGTACCCCCAGTGTACTGTATCCAGAATCCTGAAACGTCATCGGACCACACGTCAAGGTCGAAAGAAGTCTTCCAACACATTGCGACAGGAATGGCATGAACATAATCATTCCAGAACAGTGAAAGGGAGACTGACCAAACAAACAGCAGTAAATAAAAGGAAAGAGTATTTTCATTTGAAAGTAGAAAAAAAAATTACTTGATTTAAACACTAAAAGTAAAAAATAACTTGGTTTCAACACTAAAAGTTCATTGTAAAGATACGGTTAAGCCCCAAATATACTGAAGACGTGGATTTAGTAATGGAGCAAAAGCAGTAATGAAAATGTTTTACACACACACACACACACACAAAATGCACAAAAAGGGCTATCTGCAAACCGATATTAACCAGAATTTAACGACGTCACCGTGTTACTTGTACAAGACAGCATGCCAACTTACAGTTAGGACACTGGCGACATGTCATCTTTTCAGATGAGTCCTTTTTTCGGCTTCTCAAAGCTGATGGTAGGATTTATGTTCATCGTCTGCCTGGAGAACAGATGAGGGAAGACTGTCTTTCCCACAGGGTGGTGCAGTATATGTTTCAGCAACTATACATCATGGTGGAAAAACTAATCTTCATATCCTCCAGAGAAACATCAATGGTGCCTCCTACAGACATCACATAGAGATGATATTTCTGCCATATGTAGGGCAAGGTGTGTAAATAACTTTGTGTTCCAGGATGGCAATACCACTATCCACAGTGTGCATATTGTACAGGATTATCTCGACCAGCAGAACGTTATAAGATTGCTATGGCCAACAAAGTCTCCAGATTGTAATCCCATTGAGAACTGAGCCGGAAAATTGCTAATCACGACCCTAAACCATCTAATGTAGTTAAGTTACAGCGTCCTCTAGTGACAAGTTTGGATGAAATCACGGCTGATTACATCAATAACCTCATTGACAGCATGCCACGTCGACTTGCGAAGGTTAGTAGAGTATTAGGAGGACCAACCAAGTGCTGAATGTTTAATATGAACTGATATGAGGTTACGGATGCTATTTATAACAATTTTATGTTATATTTTGTCATTATATATATTTTGTTAAGGTTTTGTTGTGATCGGTGAAATGCTGAATCCCACATCTTTCTACAGGTGTCTGATAAAATTGTTTGCTGTTCTAATAAATCGTTCATGATGTCCATAGACCCATTCTCATTATACAACTTACATATGGAGATGTTTAATGTAACATACATTTGTCAGTTTGATAGCGCTAAATATATTTGTATTCCGTCTTAATAATAATGATCTTATTTGTTACAAAATATGCAAACATTTTGGCCAAGACTGTATTATGACCAGACAATGTTTTTCCCATGATTTTAAAAGAGGTCAAAGATGAAATGTGTGAGCTACTTTCTTTAATTTTTGATAGACCAATAGACAGCTAGTGAGCAGGTGCCTGAGGTTTGGAGAATAGCTAATGAGATAAAAATTGCACTTGAAACTATAGACCATTTAGTGTTTTTTTATAGTAAGAAAAAATTCTAGAGCTTGATAAAAAAGCTTTGCACAACCGCCTAGTGAAACGTAATATCGTAAAAGAAAATCCACGTGGATTTACTGAAGGATAATCTTCCCAAACTAATCTATTAACTTTGTTCGAGAATGTTAGGTGTTATCTGGATAATGAAAAGAGCATAAATGTGGTTTACTTAAAATTTCAAAAAGCTTTAATGAGGTGACACACAAAATATTAGCTAAGAAATCCCGTCGGTAGGGGTTGAGGAAAGACTACTAAATTGGACAGAAAAATGGTTGGGTAAGAGAAAGCAAAACTTGAACCTTGTTACTAGTGGAGTGCCTCAATGGTTAATACCTAGGCCTTTGATTTTTCTTAGTTACATTGATAATATTGCTAGAGGTATAATGAACTAGTAAAGTTTGCAAATGACATTAAATTGTTGTGTATTTTATCTATATTGAGGATGTTGAGGTACTGTGTAATGACTTAGATCAATTGGGTAGTTCGGCAAATACTTGATAAATGATGTTAGTGTAACATAATGCATTTAAGTTATACAAATTGGATCACAGGATTAATATAGTTGGGGCCCATCCAATAGCAAGACTGAAGATATTGATTATAAATAAAAATATGTAATTATCTATTTATATAATTACTAGATAGGCCACACCTGGAATCCTGTGTACAAGTCTGGTTTCCTTATCCATAACAGGGTATTACTTATTGTAAAGGGTTTAAAGGAGGGCTGTTGGTTTATTCTGGGTTGGTTTATAAGTCATCTTATGAGGCAAGGTTAAGATAGCTAATATTTTTTTTTGAGAAAAGAGGGGTTAGGGGAGATCTTGTGGAAATTTTGAGGTGTCTCAGAAATATGTTTGGGGCTTATACGCTGAAAATCGGGGTTCTTGCTTATTATGTACTTAAAAACACAAAAATATATTGAATCAATGACTGGGTTTGTTCCGATATAATATAACTCATGCACATAACTGATTAATTTATTTTAATTTAGTGAAAAAATTTTCATTAATGGTTGACCGATTTGTTTCAAAGTTGAATTCGACACCAACTGCATTTTTTTAAACAAAAAATAATATTCCATGTATGTTGGCCTATAACATACTTTTTTGAAATCTAACTCAAACAAAAGTTTATATTCATATATATCCATTGCAGAGATACGTCACATCTAAAATATTGTTTCTTACGCTAATCTTCACTTTTTAACAGTTCAGAAATATCCGATCCACAAAGCAACATGGAGTAGGACAGTCATTAAAAAAATTCTATAAGCGTTCAACTCATTTAATTTAAGCTAAGCTGACATACATCTTAAAGACATTGTGTTTTCCGTAAAATTTGTTTTATTCATGCTTACAATTTTTGTTGAATGCACAAATATTTCAATGCTGGAGTTGTGCCCACATGTAGTACATTCAATCTTTTCATATTATGCTAACTGCATGTAAATCTTTTTCCATTGCAGAACATTTCATGCATCAAATATCTTTGCAATAAACCCATTAGAAACAGCACGGTTCATTATATCTAAGTGAACATATTTTCTGGAGATTATGCTGTAAAGTCCTCGCCAGTGTCTCCATCTATGTGGAAGACCTAATTTAACGACACAGGTCCTATTCCTACTCATTTTAGATTGATATTACATCGTGTTAACTTAACTCTGAATGATTCATTTAAGTCTACAACAGTATTCTTATACCAAAAGCAGATCCGAGTTTGTTATTTCCTCTCAGAGAAGAGAAACTGTTAACAAAAACATATCACGATTTTATGGTTTATTTTATGTTACCATCTATTTGTTTTATCACATGTGTTTGGTTTAATAGATCAAAGATAAGCATTATTTTCTTGACACTTGTATATAATGTTAAAATAATAAATAACATAAAACGTTGAAATAGATACACAATTAAAACATTTTCAATTCAGGCCAATCTTTGGCCTCCAAAAAATTGACTCTACATTTTCTAACGTTTTAATGTTTGTTTGTAATTAAGCACAAAGCTACACAATGGGCTATCTGTGCTCTGCCCACCACGGGTATCGAAACCCGGATTCTAGCGTTGTAAGTCCGCAGACATACCGCTGTGCCACTGGGGGTACGTTTCAACGTCATCATCAGGAGTGAAATCGTTAGAATAATAGTGTCATATTTATATCTTTTTAACTAGGTCATGTGACCTGCGTGTAAGTTTATTATTTCTGCAAAATTCTTAGAAGAGGTCTCGCCACATTCTTACACAGATATTCGCCGGACTTTCGTCTTTATTTAATAATTAATAATATTTTTTATACTATATTATTTCCAAAGATATTGACTCTAATGCACTTTGGCTGAGCCCGTATTACTCGTTGTTTTTTCAATAATGTCTTATGTTTTGTTTTTTGTACATGCTCTGCTATGGCCGAATTTTCAATCTTTTTATTTCATACCCATCCCTCATGTTCTGCTAAACGATATTTTAAATTACGTTTTGTTTTCCACATTCACATTCAATTTTGTAAATTGCATTTTTCTGTTATTAACTGTATGTTATCTTTAGCACTACCTAAAACTTACTTTATCGTATTTATCGGTTTAGATATAAAGTTACTAAACGATCATTTGAAACTGATACACTGAGAAACTTTGCATGGAATTTTAGTTGCCAATGTGTTGCAAGTGTAAATAACAACCTAATGTTAAATATTACTCGATTTAACACGTTTTGTAAAATATATTATAGTAAATATTCACAGAAAATTGCCACGTTGCATGTTTTGATGAATCTTCATTGGTCACATGAAAAATACAGAGCTGTTTAAGTTGAGAAATGTGTAAATTGCATTTGAAGGTGATTGAACGGTTTGATTTATTCATTTATACCTTTATTGAGTCTGTGTAACAGTTAAAACATCACTTGTTCACTAGTTAATCGGGAGATATTTTATATTTTCTGACACAGATTAATTTCTCAAAGGCAACTGATTCTGCCTGTTTATATGCATGTTCGTTCACGTCAGGGTGAAGACACCTTGTGGTAGAAACAAATATAATTAAAGAAGGTAGAACTGATGATCTACATTTGATGTTTCAGTGTCAATATTCTGCCTTAAGATTTAAAAACTCTTTGTGCTTACAATCAGCTTTAAAAATGAAGTTTAACTATACTCATAGGTCAGTTTATTTTTGTCTTACTTATAAAATTAGTTAAGTTGTATTGTAAATTATACTACATATTTTTAGGAAAAAAAATACTAAAAAATGATTGATTTCTAGTTTTTGCATATCTTGTATCCAAATCTTAATGAAACTAATCTTAAAGAAAAAAAAACGGTAAACTTTAGAATAAGTACTTGAATATCACAGTGATGTGTACCACAGTATCAATGTGCGAACAAGAGTAATACGGGCTATCTTATTGATATTCTAAACTGAATTTAATATCAACGAACTTCTTGTTTAAAATGTTGACCAGAGTTTCTAGGGTTGGCGAATAAATCAGCAACATATGTTAATACTATAGTGACAATGTTTTTCAGGATTTCTTTTACCATGAAATCAAAGAAAATGATTAACCGAAGAGGGAGAGAGTCTTGGTTTTTTAAAAATGTGATGAAGTTTAACACATAAGACATTGTTATTGTATGGGTAAAACTGCAAGGGTTTTCAAACTCGTACTTAATGATATGTTACTTTTGAGAGGATTAGTAGTGTTGAGAGTATTCAACATTAAAACTAGAATGATAACACTTACTGTCAAAGTAACAATCTGGTGTTTCTCGTGAAAACTCAAATTAACGTGATCTTTTAGATACATGTCTGCTATTTGGTGATCAAAAAACACAACTACGTGACTATAGATATTTATATTTGAAACAACTGGTTTATTGGGACATCTGCCAGTCTTTCTTCACTTTAGAAAGTTCACGAACAAATTTTAAAAATTATATTAACAGTTCGAATATCATATAAAAGTGTTGTATGTTTCCTCTACATTAATCAGTCTTAGCCAGTAAACTATACTATTTTATTTATGAAGTTGGATCATTTTTGTAACAAATTCAACTTTAACAAATAATTTTTGTGTTTGTTAAATACAAAATTTATGGTATTTAAAAATGTACTGATATTCAAGATATTTAAATGATTGTTTTAAAAATTTAAGGTTTTGCTTTTCTGTTTTCATGAAATTTATTTGCAAGTTAATAAACTGGAAATAGCCAAAATCTACAAACAAAATCGTAACCAAACACTATATACAATTCACAGATAAATACATAGAAATTTGAGTTCGATGTATTCGAGAATTGAAGTGTTAGAAGTGCCTAATCTAATCTTTTCAATACATTTCAAAAGGAATAAAATCGTAATGTATGTGTTAAGATAGGATAATTTTTCATAATAATGATATATATAAGAAATATAAATTATAGCACTTACACTAATCAGTTGTAAAAAGGCCACAATTTTCAGGTTATCAGTAGTGTCGTTTTTGCCTGATAAAATTTTGACTCTTTTCAGCGGTAAGTTACAATGCTTAGTTGTTAGAAATACTGGGCTGTTACCTATGAATAATTTACTGCATTTAGTGCAAACAACACAGAATACCATGGCCTGAAAGTAACGAACAGTTTTTTGTTATTTTTTCAGTACTTTCATAACAGTATCGACTCCGTGGTTTAATGTATTTAAAAAGGTTTCCCTGGTGTTTCAGTGACAAAGCAACTCAGACTTCAACAGTAATTTCTGGTGTTTTAAACTCGCAGGTAGTTGAAAACAGCTAAGAGTATAGCTTCATCAGATTCTTTGCTAATCTTCTTTTTGTAATAACACCAATTTTTCACTTCTGTGAATTGTACTTCATCGAGATGAATAACATTATAAAGTTGTAACATTTATTATAATATTATTCGAGACTAGAAATACCTCGTATTTAAAATAAGAAACTATTCTCTGGTTGTGTTTTAGTTAAGAAAGATTGCTTTCGTTTCTACATTTTCGAAGGACATTTGTCACATCACTGTAAATAGTTACCCGTTCTTGTACGAATTGATCGCGAAAGATTGTTGTCTCGCTGCTTGAATAAATGATAAATCAAGCGAGGGAAACGACGAAGATTGCAGGATTTACAAGTAGTTTTACATTTTCCAGTTGTCACACATTTAATGTTTACTTCGATGTAATGTCATTCTCACCATGGACAGCTCCAGGTAACTGAAGACAGTAACTTACATATTGTATAAACTGATTACCTAACTCTTCTTGATTTTGATACTGTATTTAATGTATTATCTCGACGTCTCTCTTGTTCGTACACTATTTAAACACATTCTATTTTACCTGTCCAACATAAACAGTACCCAAAAGGCTTTTATTTTTATGTACGTTTTAAATGTGTAATGTTTTTCTTATTCTTCTAAAAATATAACAAGTTATTCAGAGAAGATCCAGTGATGTTCCCAAGGAACCGTCAGTAGTAGAAGAACTGATACCTATAATCCCAATATGCAAAATACATTAAAAACACATAATGTTCAAAGAAGAACTTATTTATTTTTTATTGTCTGTTTTTTTCTTCAAGTTCGTTAGACAAAACTCAATTAGGTTTTTATAGATAAAGATTTTTCACATATTACTTTGTACTGGACCTAATGATTAGCTTGTCGAATTGTGGATCCGAGATTCCATGGTTCGCGTACTGTCTTCGAAAAAAAAAATCGCACTCGCCCCTTGGGACCGTGGGTTCGTTATGAGAATGATGGTGAAACTCCAATATTGTTCACCGGAAGTAGCAAGGGAGAAATTGAAATGGTTGTAAGGAAAGTATAGGGTTTTCGAATCCTCATGAAGCATACCCAAGAACCTCTGAATGTTTCATAGTGATCAGAGTAAGGGAAGTCGGGAAATATTCATTATGGACAGACAATTTGAAACAATACGCTTTATAATATAGAGGAGATAATTTTTCAGTAGTTATTTGATATGTTTATAAATTTTAGATTATCTGATTTTATTCAAAGTGTAATGTAACTTATGTATTAGCGGTATTTTTCTTCTTCCTATATATCTTCTGAAGTCATCAATTCGTTAATTTTTTCATCTTTTAGAACATATTTATTTTAAGTTATATAAATTGCATCTGTGTAATTTTCTTCGGTGTTTTTGTCATAGAATTCCTCAATTCTTTAAACATTGTTCGTGCTGAATAAATTGCCCAAATAAAGTTATTTTTTGTTTCACTATAAGTTTTGAGGGCCCAGCATGGCCAGGTGACTAGGGTGCTCGATTCGCAATCTGAGGATCGCGAGTTCGAATCCCCGTCCCACCAAACATGCTCGCCCTTTCAGCCGTGGGGCGTTATAATGTGACGGTCAATCCCACTATTCGTTGGTAAAAGA
>NW_013665747.1:464974-473080 GCF_000517525.1 Limulus polyphemus
TGTGGGTGGTGATAAATAGCTGCCTTCCCTCTAGTCTTACACTGCTAAATTAGGGACGGCTAGCGCAGATAGCCCTCGTGTAGCTTTGCCCGAAATTCAAAACAAACAAACATTATTATATTTGCATATCATAACAACTATAGTGTTTCGGTTATTAAATGTTAACATTAAAATCTACGTGAAAAATCAACCTTTAACGTATAAACAACAGGCAGCTACCAAAATGGTATAAGAACAAAATTTGTATTTTATTGAGATTTTACGTAAAGTTATAGATTAATCCACTGAGATCAACAGGATCACAGGATTAATTTGGTATTTTCTTAATGGAGCTAAAGTTAATATAACGTGAATTTTCAAGTTGTGAATAAACGTCTGTGTTGTAGCTTTTGTACGTTTAGTGATTTTGTACATGATTTAGTTGGACCCCTGAGAGACAGTTATTTCAGTTGAAGGATATGCCTAGGCTTAACTCCTATTAACATCGCCAAAATGTACCTCTTTTTTATTTTACGCAATAGTTAATGAAATTATTGATCAGACTGTCAAAGCAACTAGTCATAAAATGTCTAAAGTAGCAGAATGCTCCTATTGTTCATAATAATGTGCTTGTATATTACATTTGAACGAAGAAAACGAAGAAGAATTGCCATCAGCTAGTGAAGAGATAAAAACATGGTTTTAGTTTCAAAACTCTTGGTGCTCGCTTCTCATTTGGCGAAAAGAGAAACTTCTGTCCTTCTTTCTTTCAAAATGTATTTATATATTTTCTCTTTCTGTATATGTGTATATATATATATATATTATTTTCCCATTAAGTAATGGTATGCTACATATGTCTATGAATGTTGACTGTTGTGGTACACCTGGTGGAGTCCATTAAACATTTTACCATGTTGTTTCACGAACTTGTTACAGAAAAAACGTTTGGGATGTCATTGAATTATCGAACATGTACAGTATGGTCTCATTAAAACAATACATTGATACACCGTATCCTTGTTTTATGTAGCTTTTATTTCTAGTTTTCGTTTCTAAAGCTTTAGCTATGAACATTAATTTTCTCTTTTATATAAATCTTGTATAGAGTACTGGATATAGAGGAATTCTCTGCTTTTACGCAGTTCTTGGTTTTAACGCTCAATAGTGGAAGAACAACAAAATAATTGGTACTTTACGTGTTTGTAAAACTTTGTTCTGTGGACAAAACTTATGAGATGCAGTTTATTCTAATTCAGGAATAACTTTTTCTTTTCATATTCCCTGAAATATCTTCGACAAACCTACATTTTGTTCGTTAACTTATAATATTTTTACTCAGCGACTACTTGTTGATTGTTAAGAATAGTTCTATTTGATATGTACTTTTGTAAGATGTGTCTCTGGACAAAATACTACAAGTTTGTTTTGAATTTCGTGTAAGAATAGAGGAAAAGCAACTAGTCATCATCACCCTCCGCCAAGTCTTGGGCTGCTCTTTTACCAACGAATAGTGGGATTGGGCGTCACATTATAATGCCCCCACGGCTGAAAGGGTGAGCATGTTTGGTGTAACAGGGATTTGAACTCTCAGATTGCGTGTCGAGCGCCCTAACCACCTGGGCATGCCGGTCCCCAAAACACTACAAAGCTTTGGTAAAATACATATGTGAAATATATGCACATACATATATATCCTTAAGATTGCCTTACTTCAAGCTCCCATTACGGTTACACAATGACTAGTGAGAACAATTCATTTTCAAAATGCCTACATATAGATATTTGTTTTCCTTATACGAAGAATTTTTTGTCTTTAGTGCTATTTAATGGCATTCCGTAAAAATGTAATTTGGTATGCTGGCTTTTAATGTTAACACGTATATATGTTTTAAAAATGTTTTCAATGCACCAGTCTTAAAGCATATAATTATTGTAATTAGATTTTGCTGTTCTGGCTCTTACTCTGCTGCAAATAAATAGCTTAAAAAGTCCATCAGAACTTTAAGTAACATAAGCTCCATCAGATGTTATAATTGGAGGAATCTAGTCATTTCGATCTCTCTCACGAGCGTAATGACTTGAAACTTAACCTAAGTTTTCCATCCGAGTTAATGGATTTATTTTTTCCAGCAATGCTAGTTTTTCAAAGCAAATGCCATCTGATCTATTTGCGAGAGATGTTCTGAAGTTCTCTGTAAATTAGTGTAACTTTTTATCTTTCGTTGCAACTATCTAAATAGCAAACACAACGTTTACGAACGCTTTTCAGACAAACAATAATAGGAGCTCTGAAAGTATATAGTTCGGAAAAGTTTGCGCCAAAAACACTAGATTAAAGAAGATTTTGAAAACATTAATATTTCCAAAATTAAAATGAATACCTAACCGTATTTAAATACATGTTTTCCTAATAATCTTGGATTTTTTTTTATTTCATAGTATCAATTAATATGACAAATTAGCTACATTAAGTTTAACATATAATATGTTTGGAGAGGAGCTGGACGATAAATAACGGATGTCAGAAGCTCGCACAAAACTTAATTAATTCCTTTTTTGTTATTAAAAAATAAAGCAGATAAAAAGAATATGCTTTGTTGAAATTTTATAACAATATTTGTTCAATTAAGATAAGTTTCAGATACGTTAGTGATGTAGATGAAGCGTAATAAAGTACCAAATAAACTTTACGTATCCTTATGTTAACAGGGCTAATTGATTTAGATGATAGTTTAATAAGGTTTATGTCGTGCATATTATGTGCATATTCTAAGTACGTATTACTCTATCATTGTTAACAACTTCATTGTCTCCTAACTTTAGCTCGCGTTGCTCTCGTCAATATTATGTTGTACGTGATAATTGTTCATCTACAGTTTAAAAGTAAGCTTACAGAATATGCGCAATTCAGCTGTTTAAGAACATGAGTATTCTCTACACGCGTAGTAGTATTAATATAAAATATAATATTTTATGTAAAGTTACGTCTTATTTATTCATATAAACATTTTATTAAAAATACAATCATTAAAATTTTAATCGTAAGACGCTCATATTTTAGTCAATTTGAATTTGCATTATTTATGAACAAATTGGCCATAAGGAGTCTTTTTTTATGATCATTTGTTTGCAAACCAGCAAAAGTAAAAGGTCAGCACCTATCTATCAACATATGTATTTTATTTGAATGGTACGAAAACGTGATTGAATAAGAGTTTTTAAAGAGGGCATTATAAGACCCTAAATAATATATGATTCAAATATTATACTGCTTGGAGTTCAAAATCAAAACCATCATAACTTATTGTGCTACGTATTTTGTTCTTAAACGTTAACTGTATTTGAAGAAACTGGGTAGCTCGAAGCACTATTAGCTATTATGTATAAATAATGTGTAAATATATATATCTGAAATGATACGTTGTATTGACAGTTTGAGGCTATTTTATCCGTTAGACAAGATTTTACACACTGATGTAGGGTTAAAAAAAGAAAACAAACTTACCTTTCTTACAATACTGCTACACACGTAAACAATCGTATAATCTTTTAAAGCCGGGCGTGTCCTAGTAGTTAACATGTCGGACTCTTTATCGGATGGTCTACGATTTGAATAGCGAAAAGCTATACAATCATTATAACTGTGGTAGTCTATTGCACTATTTGGTTAACAGTAGTTGTATAGGCAGCAAGTTCTGTCCTCTGGTTGCACTATCTCTGGTCAGTAGTTCTTAAATAGAAAGAACGTACCTGGGCCTTAGGGGTTTCTGACCTAGATGTGTAGCTCACTTGTCACAAAAAGACATCTTTTAGGTCAAAAACATCAAATACACACACATATATATACATATATATATCTTAAAAATACTTCGAATATGATTAACGTGTCTCGGTGCAATAGTTAACAATTAAAATAGGTTTAAAAAGTTTTCAGTTTCTGAAAAATCAACGTACAATTGATCGTAGGAAGTTACTTCTTATAATTGAAAATCAGTCACTTTGTTTTTTATCTACAAGCTGTTAATGGTACAGAATATACAGTACCCGTGTAACTTCCAACAGAAGTCATCCGACTTTGAAAAATAACACTTTTGAAATAATATAATACTTTCCAAAATTCGAGTTTTGTTTACTTACCAGAAGATTCTTGTCTCATTTGATGCACAGACAATATTTTGGTAAACAATGATTTAGTAGAAACGGTTAGTTCCGTAGAAAATTGACAAATATAAAATAAATTAAAATAGAATTCAGTGTTTCAAACTTTAAAAGATATTTGAGCTGTGCACACCATGAATTTCGAAACTCGATTCTTAGCGTCAAAAGTCCATAGACTTACCATTGAGTCACTGGAGGGGGCAAACATTGAAGTCGACCCAAATGATACAACAAATCAAACAACAGAATCGATATAACATTGTTCTAATAAGCTACGTTTCCTTTTTTTAAAACTAAATTGCGAACTTTCGTGGATTATCAAATATGCAAGATTTCACAAGGTTGACCTCAGGAAAACACGCTCAAGTATAATACAAATCGTGTAGCTTTGTACTTAAAAATAAACAAAAAGATTTAAAAGTTCATGCCCTATTACAGTATTTTTTTCATTATAACGTTTCAACTAAACACAGTTTCAAACATATAATAACATTTTACTTCATGCCACGAAACCAGGTTTTCTAAAACCCTTCAATGTTTCATTAAAAAGCTTAAACAGTTAAGTAATAAAAAAAATCTAGTTTTCACATTTGATGTAAACTTTTGAAAATCCCAAACATGTTTACAATTTCTGACCAAATTTTCCAGTATTCCATTTTCACTTGGTTGAATCAACAGATCATTTGATTTTCAATCGCCAAAAATATTTTATTTGTTTTAAGAAAATCCACTAGTAAAGAAAGCATTAACAAATGCATAATAAAATGTATAGTTTTCATAAAGTGTAATTATATTTCAAACAAGTAAATCTTTCCAACTATTTCGAGTGAAAATATTAACTACTTTTATACATAAACGAAAAAAATGATTTCCGAATGTGTCTTTAGTTCTTTTATTTTTAAATGTTTATAACTTGACTAATATATATATATATATAACCGGGTAATACCTGTAATCTATACTAATGAAAGTATGTGAACAAAAAAACCACGTAACCTGTTATAAAAGCAGTGTATTGTTGATGAGTTTTCAGTTTGGCCAAAAGAAAAACTTCAAGAAGAAAGGTGGTATCGTTTTAATAACTTTCTGCATTGTTTCTACAATAATGCTGCTAATGAATCAAGTTTTCAAAGGCCTATATTACTGCTTAAGTGAAAAAAATTGCGTGGCAGTTTTAAAGCAAACGCACACCAACATCCGTTAACGCTTCATTCTGTTATCCACTGATGATAAAATGAACACATAACTCAATTTTGTTTTCAATTTGTGTGTTTTATACGTAATTAGAAATATGCGTTTTCTTCTGAAAATACTTTCTGTTGTGCTTATTGTTCTACACCTAGATCCTAAACTTAAGTTCTTATTTTCGAATAATGAATACCTATTTATCAACCTTAGGTAATTACATCAGACATTTCAGGGGATAATAATAAATAACATTTTCTTTTCTCGACCAGATAACACTATGTTTATGAGCGCTATGTTGTTATTTTTGTTATTCAATACAATAAGTAAAACCTCTTCTACAAATACATCTAGTTTTAATTTTCAATAAATCAGTCATACCGAGTTGGTGTTACGTAATGATTTGTATTTTATTTTTAATTGGGTTTAATATTTCAATCTATTAAAACAAACACTATCGTTTCACTTACAAAATTTACCTGTGTCTCTCGTTCATATGGTTGTTGGTGCATTGGTTAATGTACGCCATTTTTAGCTGCTTCTCGTGAATGAAATTTTATTATTCAGATTAGGACAACTTGTGTAAGCTTTCGCACAGATGTAATAAAGAAAACCAACGTTTAATAGTACACAATAAATATTTAAAATGAGACTGTCTCCAATAATACGTCGAAACGTTTAGAGTGTACAAGACTGTTCCCAGTCTCACAGTATTTGTTTTATCTTTACACAGTAAAATTATTAAGTAAAACATTTTTTATCGTAATTTGAGACTGTGGGAAGTCTCATTTTAAATATTTGCTATTAAACGTTGGTTTTATTTCTTTAATACATATGTGTGAAAGTTCCATTATATTCATCCTCCTAAAAAAAAGTCTAGACCTACTATAGGGATCTCGGTTGAGTGCTAGTTTTATTCCACTAAGGATATAGCTATCATATTTTATACATTCATTGTGTCTAACAGCTTTTTTTTATTATATGTGTTGCGGTGTTTGTGTTTTCGAGTACTTCTTGACCCCCCCCCCCCCTCAAATTTTAACCGATTCTTTTGAATACAGAGAACATCTACCAGCTGTGCAAACGCATTATTCGGTTCACCTAACCTGATAACTGTTTTCCCATTTTGTTAAACCTTGGAGGAAATTTTGTGAAAGATGTGACGTCTGTATTAGCGGTTATGCCAAAATAAACGTGACTTGGCTGTCAACATACTGTGTAACTCCTGTGTTTCACAACGAAGAATTGCTGCGTTTTTTTCGCTACCAAATCAATGTTATATATTCTGTGGTAATCTAAACATGCAGCATATGTACACGTATTGTTATTTTTTTAGATGTAAAGGCAATGCCCTTGTAAATATTTGTGTTATACTGGGAATTAAATCATTAGGAACTTTAAAGTCACCTTTTATTGCCAGCCGAGTAATTTAGCAGTAGTACGTTGAGTGTTCAAAAATAGCATAGTATTGTTTCGGCTGTCTTAGGAATGCCATGAGACTTCGTTTCAGCTTTAATGAAGAAAAAGTTTCAAAAGTAGAACGTATAATGAAATAAAACGTGCTTTTTTTCTTCTTATTTTTACATGTACTTTTTATAATAGTATCATACGATTGATGGATAAGCCTCAGGTATGTGTTCCAGTAATCAGTGTTTAGAATTATGTTGTATAGACAGCAAATGATATACTGTAAAATATCATTTTTTACTTTCATAAAATAAAGAAAGTTTGAGTTTGGGCTTAAGAACAGTTTGTCAGCGTTCCTTCAAGTATACAGGGTTATTGATATTCTTAAGAAAATTTTAAAACACATTGTGTGGATTGATGAGAAAATAAAAATGTAAAAATTTTAAAAACACCAGTCCTATTATTTTTACAAAGTGGAAAGGCATTTTAACACCGCTTTTTGTGTCTCATTGCACACGACAATTTATATCATTTATTACTGTATGATAAACATTTATTTTCTGTTAAAAGGCTCAAAAGTTATAAAAAAAAGAGTTAAAAATCACATGGAGTTACTGTTTGTTTGTTTTTTGAATTTCGCGGAAAGCTACGCGAGGGTTATCTGCGCTAGCCGTCCCTAATTTAGCAGTGTAAGACTAGAGGGAAGGCAGCTAGTCATAACCACCTACCACCAACTCTTGGGCTACTCTTTTACCAACGAATAGTGGGATTGACCGTTACATTACAACGCCCCCACGGCTGAAAGGGCGAGCATGTTTGGTGAGACGGGGATTCGAACCCGCGACCCGTAGATTGCGAGTCGACCTCCCTATTTCATACATGAAGTTTTTATTTCAACTCATTAGGAAACAAATGACGGGCTTAGCTTTCTTATAATCAAATTTAATTACTTCAAACTTGATTAAATGAATGCATAATAACAATTTCCAAAGTTCAATATCCTTAGAAGTATAAACAATAATTTTCAAGGCTTCGAAACATATTTTGTCCGCATAAAACCCGTTTAGTAGTAAATGTGCCGCTAGGGGGTCACCATCAGTATAATATATATCTTTTACATACAGAAATAATTTGGGCGTACAAATTATACACATCACACAGGTATTTAATTGTAAAGTCGTTCGTTACGTTAGTTTTCGCTTCATTTACTGCAGATTGGAAATTCCTTTTCTGAATTTTCAAAGAAGGAATGTGCTTGGGCTACAGATGCAAAACATGTTAAATATATGAGACATTGGATTTGTTTGTTTGTTCTTGAATTTCGCGCAAAGCTACATAAGGGTTATTTGCGTTAGCCGTTCCTAATTTTACAGT
>NW_013665747.1:473390-495552 GCF_000517525.1 Limulus polyphemus
TGTCCTAACTACCTGGCCATGCCGGGCCTATGAGACTAGTGGCTAACTACAACCACTACAAAATTAGTTTTTATTTCAAAACTTGCAACGTTTTAGGGCCTCCCTGTTGCTTAATGGGAAGCCTGGGAGCTTATAACGCTAAACATCGGGCTTCAATACCCGCATTTGGTAGTGCACAGATAGTCTATTATGTAGTTTTGTGCTAAACAACCCAAGAAATTATATTTTAACTAATTAAAAACGTGTTAACTATTCTTTACGTACTTATACAAGCATTAAGAGATTGGGCAAATTTTAAAGAGTTCTTCTAGTGAGAAGTTCAAGAATAACAACAATGAAACATTTTCCGCTTAAGTGCTACACCATCAGCCAGAGTTTAGTAAAACTATCGGTATCTAGTTTCAAGTTCCTAGCTTGTTTATTTTCGAGACGGTTAAATTAAACTTCGACATCATTTTTGAAAATAGTAATTTCTACTTCTGTGATCAAGTTAGGTTGAGGATTTCTCTAAACTAGAAAATTCAGCAATGAACAAGTGTATGTTTTGAATGGTGTGAAACATACCAGGGGAATCTTTTCCGTCTCAGGGTAAAAAGGTAAACATTTCTTGATCAACAGATGTTCAAAATTATTCACTTACATACATATGTACATTCAGCGCTCGTAGTGAGTTCGCCGTACAAATTGATACACCGGCAGCCTTATTCTTGGACTATTTTTACAATATCAAAGGTCAAGCCCTTTTTGATTTCGCTGAACTTTTCCACAGAAGCTGTCACTGGAGAATACTAGTGTCTCTAATGACATTGTTCGTGTTGAGGCTGATTCTTCTTATTTTTTACTTACAAAAGGACCAAATGACGTGTGTGGAGAGAGCCCCCCTGTGGCACAGCGGTATGTCTGCGGACTTACAACGCTAGAAACCGGGTTTCGATATCCGTGGACGGCAGAGCACAGATAGCCCATTGTGTAGCTTTGTGCATAATTACAAACAAACAAAAATATTTCTAGTCTAGAACTTCCTTCATGTCTTATCGAGAGTTCATGATTAGCAAGTTAGTTTCGAGTTGATATAGGTACAATTCACTGAACTAGCTAGTTCTATATTTTTCTTTCTTCACCAGTCACACGTCGAGTTTTTCCACCGATGAAGTTCGGTAATGTTTTCGTAAAAATATTAATGTCCAATGTGAATCCACTGAAGTTAAATGGTTTGTAATGTTCGAAATTGATAAACATTCCTGGTCAAATATCTGAAGTTCCCGATTACTAAGCGTTAATCACAGTTATAACTTCCGAGGTTTACAGTATACCACCTGTAGCAAACCAATAATATATACTGTTTTTTGGCGCGTCGCGTTGGTTATATTTATAGACGTGAGGAGAGTTTCTTGAAATTTCAGCTTACGTAACAATATAAACGATACACCAGTGTTTACGTACACACTTATATTGTTGATTCTTACACTCGAGAATTTTGTACAATTTTAGAGAATGGCGGAAATTTCGCAATACAGATTTAACAGTATAAGTTATGTACATTTCTACATGTATATTGAACTTAAACAAACATCGATATTAACGTAGATATATGATAGTAAATCCGTCACAAGTCACATTGAACTATCTGCTGTGTCCATTGTAAGTTAAAATTGTGAGTCCGTTAATTTACCGCTCTCCTATCGAGGGACATAACATGAAACAGCAATTTTTTTGATTGAAATGTTAGAATAACGAGAAATTACATGGTGGATTAGTAACAATTACTCAGTACCACATAATTTTGGATTACTAATGTAGTGTTGAGCAAAAAACGAGATATTTTGAGAAATTTCAGTTTGGAAAGTTTGTTTGCTGTCAAGCACAAAGCTAAACTATAGATTATCTGAGCTTTGCTCACCATGGGTATCAAAACCCGGTTTTTAGCGTTATAAGTCTTGATATTATAATTTCTAATGAAATGATGAAGATAACTTGGAAACGATACGTAAAAGTAGCGATGAAAATATGGTTTTATTGAAATACTTGCAAACGCTTATGTAAAACCACATCATATTCTCTGATTCTTTGCTATTTTGATTCCCTACGGGAAAGTTCCTCGGTAGGACAGAGGGTAACTCTTTGGATTTACAATGCTAAAATCCGTGGTTCGATACCCCCTCGGTGAGCAGATAACCCGATGTGACTTTCCTATAAGAAAACACAAACAAACAAACCGACGGGAAAAAGGAATCATCACATTTCCAAACTTGTATCCAACTAATGATTACAGTTAACTAGCAACTTTACATCCCTGGTTGTAGTTTAAGTTTTTCCTATGATTTTACGCTGTCATAATCATTAAGTTAAAATGAGTTACCGAGGATTAAGTTTTCTGATGTTCCCAGAAATTTTTATTTATATTCGTCAATTATTATTTTCAGAATAACTTTTCCAATCATAGTAACGCCTCTTTATCTCTATTTTGACACGTCTAATTGATAAGACAGATATTATAAAAATATGAAAAAGTTAGAGAGTATGAATAACATTGCATACCAGTCAAGCTAAAGTTGTAATTCAGTTTTTATAGGATCTCAGAGCTATATTTGTATGATTTTCTTCTATACTTGATTTATATTTGCTAGCTTTTATACGTTACTGAAAACACTTAGTCATGAATGTAACGAAGGTATTCAAAGAGGATCTAATGTAAAATAAGAATATTTTTATTAATTTCCCTCGTCGTTATGAAAGTTATGAATGATACAGTAATTATTAGAAGATTGAATCGATTTTTTTTTCCAATAGGAAATGGTCATAGAATACGTTGCTAAGATACCTATGGTACTTGAATGGTATTAGTGGACGTGTATTATAGTTATTAAACCCTTTCCACATTGTTGAATATTTAATATTCTTCTGAATGTATGTTTTGTTTTCCAGAAATAAAGAGTAAATTGATATGAAGTTGATAAAGTACATACTTTTATGGAATAATCCAAGGATTAGCATATGATTAACAATCTTCATTTTTCGCTCTACTAAATTGTAATTATGTACCGTATGTAATAATTCTCTTACGGTTGTCACGCGTATAGCTCATGCTAAAAATGTGATGAATGACTGAAAGCTGTTAATATTGTTCATGCAACTTACGCTATCACTGTATTTCACGAAGAAATAAATAACGTTATTTATATACAATTTCCTAAAAGAAATAGTTTACACGAAGAAAATTTCTGAGAAACTTCGTCTAAACTTTGGGGTTCCCAACCCTTTAAAGTGTGTCTGTTTTTCTTTATACGGAAGTGAATTTAAAAAGCAAGTTCATCTAATAACCGAATGTGAGTAAATGTCGTACCAAAAATATTTCGAGTTAAATAACATACCATTTAGTGTTACATAAAGATCCTAACTTTACCGCCAGTGGCCAAGATCGCATTAGGAACGGTCTATAGCAGAAAAATGAAAGATTTTCGAAGATCAATGTAGATTTTAAAGGCGACACACTTTTTCTGAAAAAATTGAAAATTCAAACCAGGTGGATTCGAATCTAAGACCCTGCCATCTCATTAGTAATTCATAAGTTGAAAAGGGTCATTTTTAGTATTCAAAAGCGGTTATTTGTCCTGTATAAGTACCTTCACAGGCTCGAATCCTACCTGATTTCAATTTGTGGGTCTTCAAAAAGAATAGAGAATAGAAAATTGAACCTAGTCTTCTAAATGGAGTTTTTTAATATACAGCTTATAATAAAACTTCGAGCTTGATAATCGTTTTACATGTAGTGTATGATCGAGTGGCATAAAAGTATATGTAAGCGTGTGCAGTTATCAGTTACATGGTATTAAAGTATACAACATCGTTCAACGTAAGTGTCTTATTTTGTTCTAAAATGCCCCCCCCCATTGGTTCAGCGGTAAGTCTGCAGCTAAAAAAATTAAAATTCGGATTTCGATACCCGTAGTGAACAAACCACGGCTAGCCCATTGTGTAGCTTTGCGCTTAACAGCAACCAAACTGTTGAGAAATGAAAATAAAAGATACACGTTTAAGCTAGTTCTAAAATTGGGAACAAGCATTTCATATCTTTACTGTAAGCAGACGTTATAAGTTAAACGAGCAAGCGATTAGCCAAACCTATATTTTTATTTAAAACAAATAATGCTTTTGATTTGTCACGTACAAATCACGTTGAGTTTAGTTTGATTTCTTTCAATTCCTACCTATATAAACATTTTAACTCTTTGTTTCTGTAAACTGGTCATTTTCTGGCACAGTTTTGGTAATAAACTATTCATTTCGATGATTAAGTTGTTGTACATAATATACGGAAAACATCGCTGTGTTTAATGTACTTGTGATCCTAAAAACTGTGGCATACTTGGAAAGTTCTAGATTTTCATTTTGTTAAGTAAAGTGTACTTTTAAACTTATTGCAATGATGACTATTTTGAGTGGAATTGTAGACACTGAATGTCTCTCGATGGAACAGCGGGAAACCTGAAGGCTAAAAGTGGGAGTTCGATCCCCAAGGCAGACATACTGCAGATAACTACTTCTGCAACTGTGCGTTCAAAACAAAAACAAACATGAAATGTTGGAAAAAATTCAAAAGTCGTTTTGTTGAAAGAATATTTTTTAAGAAACATAAAGCAGCGAAAAAATAATATGCTGTGGACTTTTTTAAACAGAAATATCCAAATTTATTTAAATATGTTAAAATAAACCATCAAGGTTATTTCTTTGTTTTGTGCTGTTGCCAAGGTGAGCAAATACTTATATGTGTGCATGCAATTCCAACATAAAATAAAATTGCAACAGAAGAAGAACAAAGAATTGAGTCGCTTCTCGAACAGCTGA
This sequence comes from Limulus polyphemus, assembly GCF_000517525.1. NCBI lineage: Eukaryota > Metazoa > Arthropoda > Merostomata > Xiphosura > Limulidae > Limulus > Limulus polyphemus. The sequence goes on from NW_013665747.1 coordinate 478,236, forward strand.
ATAAAACTAGAAACATTACAGAGCATCACGTAGAGACGACAATACAGCATTGGAAATACACTGTCCATCGGAAATGTTTAGTTCGTTCGGTGAACTATGTTCACTACAGAAGAAGAAGCTTTTCTGGATGGTTTTGAGCACTTATTTTAAATCTCTAGTATTGCGGCAACTTTAAAACAAAACTGCCTCAAAGCTACAATCGACTGAACAACACAACACACGTAAAATCCTAAAGCAGCACTGACACCCTAAAGACCACTATATCAAAATTAATATATGTATATATATATATATAATTACACTTAGTGATGATTTTTAAAAATCTTTAAAGTTGAAAACTTTATTAGCAGAGTGCAATATTGTCTTGTAAACATCCCACAAAAATTTAATTTTGAACTTACACAATATTTGAAAACAAATACCAATAGTTCGACATACTAGCGCATATGCATGTCTTATATTTCCCATAAGAAATATAAAAGGAAAACACAATATTGCTAAAGGGAATATCCTTTCTTTCTCACAAAAACATCAAACTGTATTAGTCCTACAACAAAATAATTCAGGGTATAAAAAATATACTTGGTATTTTTCTAAGATATTTACTTGAGTTCATAGGCAACTCAGTGCATAAAGAAATGCCAGTGAATTTATTGTATTTGGATAGAAGTAGTTTCTGAATCTGAGTTTAATTCGAGAATATAACTATCAATTACAGATGTATTTTCATGCCCATATATCGCTTGTTATGAATGACCATGAATTACCATGTTTCCTAAATCCATAAGTTTCTGATAAAACAACAAATGGAACTGGTATGTGTAATTTATACAAGTCTAGCAGAATAAGAAAAACACAATTTATTACAAGTGGTTTGCTTGTATTTCATATTTTTTTTAGAGAATAGTGTAATATGCATCTGGAAATTAACGACTGAAAATGTTTCTTCTTGGACGAGCCCTTGACGTTTCTCGAGAAACCGGTTAGGTTTCAATTTAATTCTACATCATTGAAAGTAGCTATGGAACGTCCAACAATTCCACTCAACAAGATCATAGAAATATTGCATGTTAATGTTTCGGTTCATGTTTTTCTTTTAACAGTTGACTGAATAATGAAAAGGAATATTTATATCATTGTATAGTTGTAAGATATTAACAATATCAGGAAGCTACCAGTGAGTTTAATTTTGTCAACTATATGCGCAAACATTCGTCGTAAAAAATTAATTATTTTTTTAACAGAAAAAAAAATGCATAAAGCAGTGTGTATTAACTCATTTCCAATGAATGTGTAGCGTTTGATGATAAAACATACTGGGATAGAAAGCCTGTATTGGTATTTGCATCAACTGTTCTTCTAATTCTGTACATTAATATCTATGTATATATGATATTAAACAAAATGAATGTTTTATGACTATCTCCTGGCATATATATTTAATTACACATTCTAACACAGTGGTTACTTGGTTACTGTAAATATTATTAGTACTTTAAATATTGTTACCAATATACATATGCATTCTTGAAGTTGAGGCAACTGGTTCTGTACATCACAGAACCTAGAGTAATAAGTTACAAACATCACGCAGTATGTTTGAGAAATTCCTATATATTGGTATCTCGTATAAGATTTACATACTGGTGAGTTTTTAAATGAGTTGTGGAATTTCATAATATAATAAATACAAACGTTATAAGATTCTCGTTCAGACGTTTGTTTGATACTTGATATAAAATGAATATTTGATGTATACAATACTGAGTATCTTCGTTTAAACCTTTCATCATGTTTGTCAGCTTTGCTGTAAGTCGCTAGTATATGCATTTCTTATTTTCAAGTTATGATAACTGTAAGGATATAAATGCAGTTCAAGGATCTTACAAGGTTGGGATTGTTCGATCTTTTCATTTGATCTTTTACAGTGCATATTTGGATTTCGAAGCTGTTTCCAGGTCATCATAGGTCGTAAACTGACCGTTGATAACAGGAACAAGTCGGGTAATTTTTTCATTATTTAAACTGTTATGGAGGATAAATTTCGACGTGGAAACTGAATGCTAATTCCAGTTGGTGTATTTATATCATTATATTTTGAATCTTTGTATTTTTTCAATTTATCTAAGCTTGACTCAGATCAGCCAGATGTCATTCTTTGGTCTACTTACTTGACGTATGATATATATGTGTATATGTTAATACATATTTGTCTTTACTTAACATATGCCACTCTCACTCTAAAGAACTTGAGAAGACTGTTTCTTTCCTTTTTTAGTCTAGTACAAAACAATTATATCATTTAATCATCATTAGAATGATGAAAAAAAATGCAAACCATGTACGCATGACCTTGTATTTGACACATATATTTATTATGTTTCCAAGAAATGTATACAAGTCGTATTATAAGTGATATATATATACTCTTGTATATGTTTTCTCGTTATCTAGTGAAACCGCAAGCTATAACTCTCTTTCCACGAGTTCATGAAAATTTTATAACTGTTTTTAAGCGGACACTAAAGAGACAAATGATCCACACTATATTCACTGCCGTCTCTATGTGAGTTATTATTCAGTCTTATTCGAGCTTAGATATAAAGAGAATGAAGAATAATTACTTATTACACGAAATATTTATATTTTATGTAAAATATTTTAATCTGAAACTTCTACCAGAAATAAATGTTCTTATATGTCATAAAATTAATAAGACTAGTCTCTGGTGGGTCAGCGATAAGTCTACAGGCTTACAACACAAAAATATGGGGTTCAATTCCCCGCGGTGGACAAAGTGTTAACTGAAATATAAACCGTAAAAATGTCCTCATTTCCCGAAGATACTTAATATTCATTCATTGTAACGTAAATAAGGAGAGAAACAGTGATTCCTGAATTGATGACTAAGAATTGCTCTTTTTCAAATACGATTGTATTACTATGGTTTACTGTCGGAGTCAGCTCCTTTGAAAAATCTACTATTCAGATTTTGATGACTTTGGAATTCCACACAGCCGTAATGCATGAGTTTACTGGCTAATGGCTGTCTCATTTGTCATTGTCGTCTGTGTGGTTCTCTTGTTAGTTCCGCATCGATCGAATAGCTTCAACTTTACGTCACATCTCTCCTGGTGTACAGACACTTCTTTTTTCGTCATTTTCTTCCCGTTTTATATGATCTGGGCTTACGTATTGATTGTTTCGGATTCTCTGGAGTCGTGGTTTGATACATGACTTGTAGTTTTGTTTTGGCAACATCCTGTTTTTTAGACGTGGCTAGCACCTCATAGTGTGATGAATTAATGGTCTAAACGCTCTGGATTTTACATAGAAGCAAGGTAGTTATATAGAATTATGTTTTATTCAGTTCTTCGTTTCACTGATTATTATACTATCAAAGTTACCGAAAATTTCTAAATTAAAATTTTGATTTCAGTTGAATAAAAATGAAGTGGAAGAAAAGCACATTTTTACTTTAAACCAGAACAAGACATTTGTTTCTGTTAGATTAAAATATCGTGGCAATATCTAAAAAAATACATTTTCATACTATAGCAGCAAACACATAGGATTTCTGTATTACTTTAGGCTTTGTATTTACTCGATTTGTGTTTACTAGGCGTAAGTTCTTCCCAAGTTTATGTCCTACATCAACTAATTTTTACTTCAGATGTTTTTCTTTTGTCAAACAGACTGATTACCCAAAGCTTGAACTTAAGCTTCTAAGTTAATAATTTTAGTGTTGGTATTTTCAACCTGAATGACACATTATATCTCCATTGGCTAAACTGCCAGGCCAGCGATCCCAAGGTTTATGTATAGCCTCCTTAATTTTGAACTACTAATCAAGGTGAATGCGGTCATTCGGCAGCACCGACCACCCCAAGGGCCTTGTCTGGCTAGCAATCGAAAAATAGGATTGATTGTCACTCTTATAACGCAGTCACAGCTAAAAGTGTGAAGCGTATTCAGCGGCATGGCGGGTTATGGATTTAAAGAAATAGGAAGAAATAAGCTCTTAATTATTTCTTTCTCACCAAGATTGTGCTATTTAAGTAACTCTTCGGATTTTCTGTAATCTATTTTCAGAAAGAGTGATAAGTAAATATTCTCCTACTTTTTGTTAGAGAATTGTTTGAAATATATTCTGGCAACATCTTGTGCGGTGTAATATAGCCATCTTTTGAATAATAAATAATTTAGATACTTTATTCTGTGGTTTTTTTTCTATGGGCTATATTTCAATATATCACCGAACCATTTGAAAAACACGTTTACCAAACATTTTAACAGTAATGATGCTTGCCTTACTGTCAACTTGAGAGTCTGGGTGCCGTGGATGGGTTATGAATAATTCTAAATCTTACCAATCAATTATAGTAACCATAGAGCTAGCAGTGGGTACTGTTGAATAGTTGCCTTCCCTCTACTTTATCAATTCAAAATTAGGGATCACTAATGCAGATAGCCATTGTGTATGTTTGCGTGAATATCCGAAATAAAAAAACAAAACAAATTCACCTTGAGAAACTTTCATATTATTAAGAGTCAGGGACGGCGACAGCGGGGTCAGGACATTTGTCCCTCTCTACTAGTAATTACGGGGGACTCCAAATTCTAGTAAAAAGCACAAGAAAGTTCCAAAGCTAGAAAGTATTAATCAGTGAAACATGTATCAGTATATTACCACTGAGTTATTTCAAAAACTGGCAAGTGACATGCAATGCTTAAAATATCACCACATCCAGAGGTCTCAAACTACCCAATTGCACTTCCTAACGATGACATCCTAGAGCTGCTTCCGTAAAAAGTTGAGGAAAGGCAATGGAGTAGTCGCAATATTAGGTATTTTGAGGATTTGGATAGAAATAAGAGATGCTTTAATTCGATTTAAGATTAAAAAGAAAGTGAAGCTTGAAAATACATTTAGAATATGAATGACTGTTCAACGTTGTTTTTCTACGATCACTTAAGTCTAATTATTAGTTACTAAGTTTTTGATAACTAGAAACCAATTATTAATTACTAAGTTTTTTATAACTAGAAACTAATTGTTAATTAGTTCTATCCTATGTTACGGCTGCTAATCTTTTGCCGTCTTAAGGGAATTCCCAAGAGGAATATTTTCTGTGTTGGTAGTAGCCAGAATTCGGTTCTAGGTCTTCTTGTTGGAAATCTCGTGTGTTATTCACTCAGTTATGGTAGAATGTGAATCATCTAATTGTCTGAATGTTTCCAAGACAGGTATTTAGATTTTGCTGACTTGAATGCTAGGTGAACTAAGTGTGTTATTAGTTAGATGGATGTAGACTTGTATGATAGGTTAACTAAGTGTGTTATTAGTTAGATGGATGTAGACTTGTATGCTAGGTTGACTGAGTGTTTTATTAGTTGGGTGGATGTAGACTTATATGCTAGGTTGGCTGAGTGTTATTAGTTAGTTGGATGTAGGATTTTTCTTTGATCTTTCTCCCATATCTTATTTTTTAGCTTTATTCCGATTTATCGAATGGTCTTCTCTGGCATTAATGGACTTCTGCACAGATATAGGTATTAACGAGTCTTGTGTCTATTATACTTGTGAATTATAACTTTTGTTGATATTTTTCTTTCTCCAATATATTGGAACCCACATTCACTAGGGGTGCTGAAATGGTGCTTGTATTCTCCAATTGGCCTTTAGGTGGCTTAGTGTATACTAATCATGATCGTATTTTGTTTTGACTGTATGTTGTTTCCATATTCTCTATATTTTTTTCAGAGATATCTCTGACATAAGGTAATACTGTTGTGCGTCTTTATAAGTAGTTATATATTCTGTTTGAAGTTTGTTATCAGTATTTTTCTCCATCTTCTTAGCTTCTACGGTATTACAAATCTTACTCATTCTGGAAACTAGGAAGTATATGACGCTCGTCTTTACAATTTCGAAGATGTATGACTTAAAATCGAATTATTTACCATATCTGTAAACTCTTGTTGTATATGAGTTATGTGTATTGGTAACCATCACGCCAAGGAATGGGAGTTTGTTATCTTTATCTATCTATGAATTGTATGGCGTGATGTTGTATGTTCATGTTTTTCATGAATTATATAATTTGGTCTGTAGTGTGTAGTGATATTACGAATGTATCGTCAACATATCTGAGCCGCATCTTGCAACGTAGAGCGACTGTTTTGAGGATGTTACCTTCGAAATGCTCCAACTAGAATTTAATGAGAACTGGTAATAGGAATGAACCCATAGGTCGGTCTTCGGGTTGTTAGTAGTAATTGTTTTCAAATGTATTATGTAGATTGTCAGTTGGGTGCGGTGCTTGAGAGTTCTATCATTTTCATGTTGTCGCATTTTGTAGCATATTAGGGTTATCTTGTGAGATTATCGTGGTTGCTTTTATTATCTCTACAAAGTTGGCTGAGATTCTTGACACGTAACGATGTTTCACCTGCTAATAACGATATTTTATGAACAAGATGTCTAGCTGAGGGGTGGCATGGTAAATCTATGCTGTTTACTATGACTCGGAGAGGATAGAGTTTTTTGTGGACTTTAGGTAGACCACAAATGTATTGAGTGATGCTGCTGTGTGGTATTAGTTGTTTTTTGTTCCCAGTTCATGTGACTTGAGAAGTTGGCTAATTTTATTCCCTTTTAGCAGTTGGATTAGAACATATCTTCGTGTAGTGGCTATCTTGAAATAGAGTTTTATTATTGGTGTAGAGTTCCTCTCTTTCTGGCAGTAGAATTGTTATGGTGTTATCTTCCTTCACATTTTTTTCTGATATGGTGGTATTATAGTGGGGTTCATATTTTATGACTTTTTGGACTTATGACTTCATTTTTATTTTGAATTATTCTTATACTTCTTCTGGTAGACCATATATTGTGTCTTCTGTGGTAGTAGCTATTTCTAAGGCGGGTAATATTGTAATGTCCTAGAGCGAAGTTTAGTCCTTTACTTAGTACATTTTCTCCAGGTTCTGTTACTTGTTGTTTACACAAGTTTATTAAAGTTTGATTAGGCATGTCTATGTTATTTGGAAGATTCTTGTTTTGGGAAATTTGTTTATTCAAATATGAACCCAAATGTCTTCAACATACGAAATAATTTATAATTTCTTAAGCTTAACATAATTTTGAAATAAACAAATAAGATATCATTCTCCTAAGCAAAAATGATAAAGCTCTTAACTTTACGTATATAAATGCAGATAAAACTTCATGCCATAAGCTCCACATTTTTTATTTTCTGACCAAGACAATAACATACTTGTGGATAATATTGTTTTCCAGTAAATAATACCATATACTTGTGAGCAAAATAGTTTATACATGTATTGGTGTATACAACAACTATACCCACTTAACAGCTTACATACACTGGTGTATACAACAACTATACCCACTTAATAGCTAACATACACAGGTGTATACAACAACTATACCCACTTAATAGCTTACATACACCGGTATATACAACAACTATACCCACTTAACAGCTTACATACACCGGTGTATACAACAACTACATCCACTTAACAGCTTACATACACTAGTCTATACAACAACTATATCCACTTAACAGCTTACATACACCGGTGTATACAACAACTATACCCACATAACAGCTTACATACACTGGTGTATACAACAACTATATCCACTTAATAGCTTACATACACTGGTGTATACAACAACTATACCCACTTAACAGCTTACATACACTGGTGTATACAACAACTATACCCACTTAACAGCTTACATACACCGGTGTATACAACAACTATACCCACTTAATAGCTTACATACACCGGTATATACAACAACTATACCCACTTAACAGCTTACATACACTGGTGTATACAACAACTATACCCACTTAACAGCTAACATACACTGCTCTATACAACAACTATATCCACTTAACAGCTTACATACACTGGTGTATACAACAACTATACCCACATAACAGCTTACATACACTGGTGTATACAACAACTATATCCACTTAATAGCTTACATACACTGGTGTATACAACAACTATACCCACTTAATAGCTAACATACACTGCTCTATACAACAACTATACCCACTTAATAGCTTACATACACCGGTGTATACAACAACTATACCCACTTAACAGCTTAAATACACCAGTGTATACAACAACTATACCTACTTAACAGCTTACATACACTGGTGTATACAACAACTATACCCACTTAACAGCTAACATACACTGCTCTATACAACAACTATACCCACATAACAGCTTACATACACTGGTGTATACAACAACTATATCCACTTAATAGTTTACATACACTGGTCTATACAACAACTATACCGACTCAACAGCTTACACACACTGGTGTATGCAACAACTTTACTGACTTGACAGCTTAAATACACTGGTGTATACAACAACTGTAGTGACTTGATAGCTTACATACACTTGTGTAGGCAACAACTCTACTAACTTTATAGCTTATATACACAGGTGTATACAACAACTATACCCACTTAACAGCTTACATACACCGGTGTATAGAACAACTATATCCACTTAACAGCTTACATACACCGGTGTATAGAACAACTATACCCACTTAACAGCTTACACACACTGGTGTATAGAACAACTATACTTACTTCACAGCTTACATACACCGGTGTATACAACAACTATACCGACTCAACAGCTTACACACACTGGTGTATGCAACAACTTTACTGACTTGACAGCTTAAATACACTGGTGTATACAACAACTGTAATGACTTGATAGCTTACATACACTTGTGTAGGCAACAACTGTACTAACTTCATAGCTTATATACACTGGTGTAGGCAACAACTGTACTAACTTCATAGCTTATATACACTGGTGTAGGCAACAACTGTAATGACTTGACAACTTATAATATATATATGGTATATGTGAGAACTGCACTGACGTGACAGCTTATATACATTGGAGTAGGTAACAACCTCAATGAGATGACAGTTTTTGTACAGTGGAGTAGGCAACAACTTTAATGACGTGACAGCTTATATACATTGGAGTAGGCAACAACTTTAATGACTTGACAGTTTATGTACAGTGGCATATGTAACAACTGCACTGATTTAACAGGTTATATACACTGGTGTATGCAACAGTTGCATTGATTTGACAACGTGTATGTACTGGTGTATGCAACAACTGCACTGGTTTGATAGGTCATATATTGTTACACAGGTCTATGTAACAAATGCACTGACTTGACAGCTTATATGTAGTTACATTTGTATATACAACAACTGTATTGAATTGATAGCTTACATACACTGGTGTAGGCAGCAACTGAAATGACTTGACAGCTTACATACACTGGTGTATGTAAGAACTGCGCTGACGTGACAGCTTATATACATTGGAGTAGGTAACAACCTTAATGACATGACAGTTTATGTACAGTGGTATATGTAAGAAATGCATTGACTTGACAACTTATATACACTGGTGTATGCAACAACTGCACTAATTTGATAGGCTATATATAGTTGCACTGGTATATGCAACAAATGCACTGACTTGACAGCTTATACGTAGTTACAATGGTGTATGTTGCAACTGCACTGACATAACAGAAATCAAAGTTTATGATTTGAAATTAGTGTATTAATTTGTGTTCTCTGAAAGCATAGAGACAAATGTGTTGTAGCAAAGTTGCTTACAGTTGGTACTATACAGAACTGTTATTTTATCTCATTGAAAAAACCTGCGAGAGAAATACTATAATTGTTTTTAATAATGATAACCATTGGTTTCCAAAAAATCTGCTTTACTAATAAATGTTTCTTTTATAAGGAAAGTATTTATTCATACTAATAATTTATGTTTCGTTAACACAGAATCATAAGAATTTCATAAACGCATTTTTGAGCAAATTTATTTAATACCAAGATGGCTTCATTGAAGATACACAAACTTATAGCTATTTTACGTAATCTTCAATATATATATTTGAACTTAAAGACGTTTTTACTAATAATTTTGATCTAGTAATTTAAAAAGGTCCCATTTTCAATATTTATGTATTATGTCTACTTCTGTAAACGCATAAGACGTTTTTATTTCAGTCACGTGTGCATAACCAATTATCACTCATTTCATGTAAACGTATACAAGCAAGTCCATATTCAACATCTCAAAAGCTGTCTCTTAACACAAACGACACTAGCTATGAGTTTGAATAACAAGCATTATTGTAATAAACACATAACTTGAAAGCTTCATTTAATTTATACCAGATAAAAATAATAAAGGGAAATACGTGTTAATTATCAAAGTCATTTCGAACTTATTCCATGACACTAACATTCACCACATCCTACAACAGAAACAGCCGATGTTCTTTTTTGGATGCAATTTTAATTGCTGAACATATCTTAACACTAAAATTCCCGAAGAACTGAGAATAATACTATATATATTCATGATGAAGAATTTTTTCTCAACATTTAAGGTACCTCTTATTTCTTTATTCTGTGTGTAATACTGTTTCCACCCTCAAACCTTTTACTGCAATTTGTGTGAAAAACAGCTTACAGAACAAAAGATCAAAAAGAACAAATCTGAACTAATCTAAAAAACATGAAGTATTGTTTGGTTTATTACAAATAAAATATTACCCAAAAAACTGAAGTTGATTAGTTCTATTTAAGGTGATGTTAAGGTCAAAATTCGTTTCATCACTATTTTACATGACACCTAAAAAAAAAAACAGGTAAGAATAATTGATTCGTATTTTCATTGCATTAAATTTCTGTACTACACCAAGGACAACTTTTTAAATCTTATATCCATCAGAAAATGCTTGAGTGAAAAAACAACAACGCTTTAATTCAAACACACACATTTTGCTGTGTTTGTGTGACATCGCCAACTGTTTTAGATAAAATATTATTTTTGCTCATCAACCCAAGACACTTACACTGTAATCATTATTGCCTAACTAGAGCTTTAAAGTGAAGAAACTCAAACAGGGAAGCAATATGTAGACCAGTATATTGTTAATATTACACACATTATCAAGCAGATTACATGGGATGGGAAAATATGACATGTTAGAAGGAACCGGAAGTAACAGTGACAATGGATGACACTCTCGTTCTGAACTGAGCTATGCGATATGAACACTTAGAGCGAGAGTTGCAGGATGAAGGGGAGGACGGTATTTTATATTTTCATTGATCGATGTTCTTTCTCATTCATTGCTGATGTGTCAGGCTTTCAAGAATAAATATTTATCTATGACTAACAAGAAGTATTACACTGCCTCAGCTAACTAGACGCAGTTTTAATTCATTTCTTCATGCTGCTAACGCTACTATTAGTATGTATTGTAACATTTACGAAAACAAAGTAAGGATCTGTTAGCCATGGTCGCTAGATACTCGCGCTACAATCGTCTAGTTCAGTGTTCGTTATTATACTTGATACATATCATTTTATGATGTCTTTTCCTCCTCAACTAATGGCTGATACAGGCCATTTTAAAGCAGATTTTACATTTGGGACAGTCAAACTTTGGAAAAGTGTGCATAATGAACAATCTATTTCACAGTCATACCACTAAGAAACAAGTATGTTCAGGATTTTTTGTATTGCTGGACAAAGATTGGGGTTACTGAAAATATTGTAATTTTATGAAAAACTTCACGTGGTTTGATCACTTCTGTATGCTTTTTGTCCAAGTGCGTAATAAGTTAGGTGAATGTAGAATGCTTTTTTTTATCATTCTTTTCCTCGTGCGTCCTTTATACCCCATTATTTTGGTATTATTCCAATTTATTGTATGATCTTCTTCTCTGGCATGATAAGCCAGTGCAGATAGATCGTTATTACAAAGTTCTGTAGGTTTATTATTATCCTGTATTCTAACTTTAGTTGGTCGTTTTGTTTCTCCAAGGTATTATTAGAGTCAATATTCACAATAACTAAGGTTGTGCGTTATGTTTGCTACCCATTGGGTTTGTTGTGTAGTAACTGAGATTGTATTGTGTTGTGGCTTGTGAAAACTTTTCTGGCTTTATTCCGTTTCATTTCGATGTGACAAAAAACAAAAATAAGCAGCCAGATATATGACATCATGATGTGTCGCTACGGGACGTTTATTCTGTGGATTTACGGAATTGTAACTATACCGTATCATGATCCATGGAACTATCGGAAGTTCCGTGGATTCGTGGAATTATCGATACCGAAAGTATTCTGTATGTGATACCGGATTTTTTTAAAGTGTAAATGGAAACGCTGTATTATTTTTAATGTTTCTTTCATTGTATATGCTGTGAAGGTCGTGTTGAATTACTCTTACACCAAGAAGCTGTATTATTTTTAATGTTTCTTTCATTGTATATACTGCGAAGGTCGTGTTGAATTACTCTTACACCAAGAAGCTGTATTATTTTTAATGTTTCTTTCATTGTATATGCTGTGAAGGTCGTGTTGAATTACTCTTACACCAAGAAGCTGTATTATTTTTAATGTTTCTTTCATTGTATATACTGCGAAGGTCGTGTTGAATTACTCTTACACCAAGAATCAATGCATCAAGTTAGAAATGATTTACGGATTCTTAAGTTATGCTATAAAAATTACAAAGATGAAATCTTTTTCATGTATTTGGAGATCAGCTAAGCATATTTTTTATTAACTTAAAATTAACTTCGGTTATTTACTCTTATTTTGAGAATTGCAAAAAACTATATTTGAAACTTCAGTTCAAAAGTAAATCGGACATTTATTTAAAATTACCAAGAACAACTATATTCATAAACTTATATAATATTTAAATTAGGCATTTAAACTTATTAAAATATTATAAAGTTAATATAGTTGAATCCATATTATCAAATGTTGATTTATAGGCTACAATACATTCTAATTATTACTAACTTTAGAAAGAAACACATTCAACATGCCCTTCGCAAAATTTTCAAATAAATGAGCATCAAAGAATGATGGCCCGGCATGGCCAGGTGGTTAGGGCGCTCGACTCGCAATCTGAGGATCGCGGGTTCGAATCCCCGTCACACAAAATATGCTCGCCCTTTCAGCCGTGGGGGCGTTATAATGTGACGGTCAATCCCACTATTCGTTGGTAAAAGAGTAGCCCAAGAGTTGGCTGTGGGTGGTGATGACTAGCTGCCTTCCCTCTAGTCTTACACTGCTAAATTAGAGACGGCTAGCGCAGATAGCCCTCGTGTAGCTTTGCGTGAAATTCAAAAACAAACAAACAAGCATTTCCACTTACACTTTAAAAAAATCCGTGATTATAAGGGTTAAATTTTGGTTTCACATATGGAGTACTTTCTATACGGACAATTCCACGAATCCACGGAATTATTGTTTGGATAGAACAATTTGTAAGTTGTTATAGTTTTATGAAAAAAAAACGATTTATAGAAAAAAATATTCAGACTTTGCTGCTCCCCCCAGTGGCACAGCGGTATGTCTGCGGACATACAACGCTAGAATCCGGGTTTCGATACCCGTAGTTGGCACAGCACAGATAGCCCATTGTGTAGCTTTGTGCTTAATTACAAATAAACAAACTTTGCTGCCCCCAGTGGCACAGCGGTATGTCTGCGTACTTACAACTCTAGAATCCGGGTTTCGATAACCGTGTTGGTCAGAGCACAGATAGCCCATTGTGTAGCGTTGTGCTTAATTACAAACAAACAAACTTTGCTGGTCACGCTGTAATCTGTCGAAGAAACAACTATAAATATATCGAGGTCTTTAGGGTTGTATTTTAACCATTTTCATTCTTATATAAACCAGTAATATACATTAAAAGTTACCACAGTAGCAAGTAGCAAAGATCCAGAAAGGTTCAGCAATATTCTGAAGGCGTGTATTGCAAATTGCGGATTTAGTGGTAATTACATACATTCTAAAGAGGTGTATCAGCATATCACGTGATGTTTAATAACCGGTAGTGTTCTCTTGGTAACGACGAAATACAGGTCTAGTAGAACTCATATTCTGAAAGCAGTTTTGTATTGAAATTGTTAAATAACTTTTTGCATTTGTTTTTGATGTGACATATCCGTGTGAAGTCCCCGTGCTCATGTGACATACTTAGGTGAGGTACACGCGCTCAGTGCATACAAGTGTTTGATATTCTGAACTAGATTTATCTGTTATACGGAAGTAATGAAAAACTACTTACTAAATAATTCACTGGGAGTTTGAATTAAGATTATCATAGTTCTTAAAAGTTTGTATAATAAAACATAAGTGGAATGCAATTTTAATTATGAAACTAGTATTTCCGCATTCTTACTTTTAATTCCTTGCAACGTATAAATGCCCGACATGGCCAGGTGGATAAGGCGCTCGACTTGCAATCTGAGGGTCGCGGGTTCGAATCCCTTTCCCACCAAACATGCTCGCCCTTTCAGCCATGGGGGCGTTATAATGTGACAGTCAATCCCATTATTCGTTGGTAAAAGAGTAGCCCAAGAGTTGGCGGTGGGTGGTGATGAGTAGCTGCCTTCCCTCTAGTCTTACACTGCTAAATTAGGGACGGCTAGCGCAGATAGCCCTCGTGTAGCTTTGCGCGAAATTCAAAAACAAAAACAAGCAATGTATAATGATATTTATTTATTTTAGAGCCTAGCATATCGATATCAGTACGTGTAATCATGATTTGGAAGTAAATAAAATGTAATATATTTTTAGAGTTCGAATGTCTTGAACATTATTTACTGTATAATTAAGTAGGGATTATACTAAATAAATACAGGAAATTCGATATTTGGAGAAACTTTCCGTTTTCTTAAAAGGATCAACTCGATGCAAAAGTACTTTTGAATAAAATCCTAGTTATGTGAACAGAATGTCCTTGAACATAGAAGGATGACTGTACATAACTTAACAATAGGACTGGGGTATTCATTCAGCAATAAACCTTTACCTGATCAGTAGTGGTACCCGTCACAATAAAGCGCCTACGAAGCGAAATTACTTTCTTTAGTTATACCACAAATTGTACAGAGAATTGGGAGAGGAGGGCAGTCCTTTTGTACTTTCTGGAACGTCGAAGGTAATAAAAATACAACAATGCTCAAACCATACATGGTTGTACCTTTTATTGTCTCAATATTTACCTTTGGATATTCCAAAATCAAAGTTGTAGTTTTTTGAAGAGAAAATAACGAAAGTATTCCTTCTTCTTATGACGTCTTTATATAGTTAAAAAAAAAAGCAAAACTGAAACTGACTGAGTAAGAACCAATATCGATCAACTTTGGATTAACAAATTATAATTTTTGAGAAAAAGAACTTATTTACTTTGATATATTTTGTTAAGAGTGTGACTTTAATGCTTTATATTTCTAATCAACAAGTAACAATCATATTATTAAGTGCTACCGTACTTAATAGTAGGGATCGACAATCTTTCCAAATAATTCACACGCCGAAAAACCGCCCTATCGAATTCCTAAGCGAAAAACCAACCATTCAAATTTTGGTTACGATATATTATGTGCATATATACTAATAATACGCTAAAAAGGTTGCTAACATTTCTGGTATAACAATTCAAAGATTTATAAAACAGCAACTTTTTCGTCTACTACCTACCTACCTGATCACGTCAGCGGGGCTAGCCTCTAAACGGCTCGGACTATCACTACAAGATTTCTCCAGCTTACTTGACTGGTCTGTGGGTGTCCGCTTTTGATGTTCCGATAAATATATACGGATTTTTTATAAATGATAAACATATCATGGACAACCCAATTCAACCTAACAGATGGCGCTACATATCCATAGATAGACACGCTTGGTTTGGTTGCTTAATTAGTTATAATTAAGCACAAAGCTACATAATAGGCTATCTGTGCTCTGCCCACCACGGGTATTGAAACCCGATTTATAGCGTTGAAAGTCCGCAGACATACCGATATGCCACTGGGGGCAATAGACACGCGACAATTTCTAAAGGTAAAGTATATGCTTTATATAGGTTAACATAAAATGTAAACAAACAAGAGTATTAAAAATTATGAATTTTAAAATGAAGTAGGGATCCTGCAACAAAAAGGTATTTATAAAATTTAATCCCTACTTCGGCAGCTTTATACACTTATCTGTAAGCCAAAGTAAGGATTAAATTTTATACATTTGTGATTGTGGTTTTAATTCTTGTAAAAGTTATAGCTATCAGGAATATGGCTATACCGAAAGTTTATAGATGTTGCATCCATTCCATAGACATATAAAAACAGTTTAGTTGGTATAGCTAAATGAAGCAGTTTAAATTTATCAACAAAAGTAGGTATTTAAAATCGTTTTAAAATTTATCCAACTAGTATCACTTTACTTGTTTGTGAACTTTTTATTGCAGCATTTATTTTGTTTTGGATACTTCTTATAGAAATTATATAAATAGCCAACGATCCCTACTTTCTGTTAGAATTTTAGTTTATTTTTTGTGATTTATACTGTAATGCATCTGTTGTTTACAAGTAATTCCCTGATAATATTTCTTTTTAATGATTTGTATCTCGAATAATTATCCATCAAACTCTAGCAGTTTGTAGAATATGCCTACAATTTGATTATTTACAGCGATGCTTTAAGAATTGTTTTTGTAGCTTTCGTTCACTATATAAGAGATTTCTTTCACATAATAAACCATTGTATGCTTCGTTAAAGCCATGTATCAGACGGAGATCGGGATTATTAACATATAACGTCCGTAAAGATCCACACAATAATTAGTGATCCATCAGATACAAAATATGAAGTATAGCCTCACTGTTTTAAGTGTTCTTATCAAGGCATTTAGAAACAACATTGTCATTCACATTCAAAACAATCAATCAACAGTTGTATGTCTTGAGATTTTATTAACCAGCAACACCTTCTGTAAAAACTGTTGTGAAGTAGTTCACTAAAGAGACAAATATTACAGCAAACTTCAGTCTTCTTTAATTCCCATCTCTTCACAATGACCCAGCTGTAAGCTTGAGGGCTTATAATGCTACAACTTTCGATCCCGAATCCCTGCAAGGGCCTAGTGTAGATTATCTGTTACGTAGTTCTACTCTTAAACAACCTTCTTGCTTATTTCGTATAATTACATAAATGTTTTACATGGTTCCTATTATTTTCAACGATATTCAGCGATATTTTTTCAAACTTGGTGACATTTAAATTACTAATCAAATCAAAACACTTTCGTCATGTTCAGGGAGGGTAACAAAAATAGGGTATGTGTGTGAAATATATTATAATTTCTCAA
>NW_013665747.1:496521-514263 GCF_000517525.1 Limulus polyphemus
AGATGCACCATCCTACCAGTGGTAAAGGATAAGATGTACTACCCCTACCAATGGTAAAAGATAAGATGTACTACCCCCTACTAATGGTAAAGGATAACATGTACTACCTCTACAAATGGTAAACGACAAGATGCACCATCCTACCAGTGGTAAAGGATAAGATGTACTACCCCTACCAATGGTAAAGGATAAGATATACTACTCCTACCAATGGTAAATGATAAGATGTATTACCCCCTACCAAGTAAGTAGCTCTCTCATAGGAATTGACTGTGTATAATATTTCACCTCTATATATGAAACATGAAAAAACAAGATAAATACCATTAAAAATTTACTTCAACATGCAAATATCATTCCCAGTTGATTTTTTTTCTTAAACTCCAAAAGTTGTAATCACGATTCTCCTGAACAGTCTGCACGAATATCATTATAAGTCTTCCCCAAAATATATGAGTAGACGAGGTGAGTTAAATGTAAATGATTATTCACTGTGATCTCTTTACTTCGACTTTTGAAACTGATAAAACTATATTTACTTCCGTGTATTCAACTGCAACCATATACGATAAAAACAAAATAATTATATACACTTGGCTATCAGTTACCTTGTCATAAACACACTGAACTCATATCTGATGAAGGTAAATTTAATGGTGTACAAGCTGTTCATTTTCACTAGTGGTTGTGACTAATGAATCTGCTAGAAATTCATTAATGTAACCATTCTTCTGTATAAATGTATGTCATACAAGTACTGTTATCGATTATGCTAAGCTGTAACGATATTTCCCCGTGTACAATTTTTTAATGGATGAATTTTATCTTGTCTCAAAATAAGCTGTGAGAAGTGGTTTAAAGTGATCAACGGAGAGTTACTGTAAAACAACAACAGTAGCTTTCTGAACATTTCTTGTTCCATATCTAGTTCCTGATCTTAAAAGTTGTCTTCCGATGTGAAGCTGTGAATGAGCTCCTAAATCTACTGTTACGGATTGTGTTGTTTAGAAAATTATTTCAACCTGATAAATATTAGTGAACTATATATAACACCAATTTTTCAGTCAATCCGTTAGCACATTTGGAGATTTTAACAAGACTAATTAGAAAAAATTCGAACTACCTGAGAAAAACTACAATAATAGATTATAAATACATATGACGTAAAACATCTTACCTAATTTACCGAGATAGTGGTTCATAATAGGGATCGCAAGGAATTACACAAAATCCTAATAGAATGTTCGGCCAAAAAGCACCTTAAACAGCAAAGATTCAGTTCAAACAACACTTTAAAACGTTTACTATTGACTGCTAAGACTCTACACATATAAAAATGCACAAAAAAGCACGTACGCTCGTCTCGCAAGGAAAAGAAAATCCACTCAAAACGGCCCGTTTGTAGTTCTTATTATTATTCTCTTGCCAGTCTACAACAAAAACGGCTAGGTATATTGCACCCAAACCTTTTGAATAATACTAAATAAAATACTGCGAAGGTTGTACGGGTATAAAAAGCCGATTTGTTTCTTCTATATTTTACATAAGCTGAAGAACATCATAATTCTAGTAAAACGATATTATCATTGCCCCTTAAAGTTAGCTTTCTTACGGATATTTGGTATTCTTTTGAAATGCTTAAATACAGGGTGAAACTGGAATTATCTGCCAGTAACAGATGAACATTAGATGACTGTAACATGTAGGTACTCAATGCTTTGTAAAGTATACAATCGGTGCCAACTCCTATATTATGTATGAAGTGAAAACCATATCAGCTAGCTACTAGCTATGTTTATTATCATTACATTGTATATAGTTAGCTACCATATCAACTAATACTTTGCTACATAGTTGAGCATAAAAAATCCAGCAAACAAAATAAATAAAAAAAATTGGGAATAAAAACCTACAGACGGGTAAAAAAGGCTAGATATACTGTAGATATTATTTACTCAAACTACAAATCTCTATTTTGATTCCACCAAATGTAGTTCTACTATCCCTATTTACAGGTTTTTAAATACCCAGTTTTTATTTATCTTTTCCAATTATAATTAAATGAAACAATTCAAACCTAATACCAATTTGTTATTTTTGCTCCGAATATTTTCATTGACGAGGTCAGAATGCCCATATCATTTTGGTTACTATTTTACTCAAAATCTCAATATTGGTGACGATTGAATGAGCATAGCATTTTAGTAATTCAAATAGAAATATATATTATATTTACTCAGAATCTGTTCACTGATGAGGACAGAGTGACCGCACTTATTTCATACCTAAGTTAAAAATTCATGTTATATTTACTCAGAATCTGTTCACTGATGAGGACAGAGTGACCGCACTTATTTCATACCTAAGTTAAAAATTCATGTTATATTTACTCAGAATCTGTTCACTGATGAGGACAGAGTGACCGCACTTATTTCATACTAAGTTAAAAATTCATGTCATATTTACCCAGAATCTCCCCTCTCATGAGGGTAAAGTGACCTTTAACATTTTTTCGCATATTAACTTAACCCGCTGTCACTATATTACCAAGGTAAGTGTGTATACGATAATTTCTGAATATTTGTGGTTCAAAATACACAGGCAAAGATCAGGCATTCGGTTAATAGTTGAAGGTTTGTACTGTTGCGTTTATTTTTAAAAATTGTTTGTTCTATTTTGCTGTTCAGGGTTAAATGTGTTATATCAAAACGATTTTGTGTATGAAAATCGGCAAGTAACGGGACAATCACAACCGCTACAAAGTCGCAGTGGATCGGAATGTATCAGAACTATATTTTGACATTGATTGCCGTTTTGTAGGTAGTATGATGCCACTGAAGATCGATCGTTTTTTTGCGAGTGGTATGTATCAGCCCTTTCCGATGCAACATATTCGTGTACTGAGATTGTACAGGTGTGTTCATATCGATAATTTCGAATTTCGAAGATAGGAATTCCACTTATAGTTAATGTTGTAGAAAACAGAGGAATATGAATTAAATTCGGGCACAAGTCTTACCCCAAAGTGAGACATCTTGTAATACGTGAAGATTCATGAAACATGGTCCTGAAGGATGTCCAACTGGAAAAGCGACACAAGTCACGTGCACACAAACTGCTTCCACCCTCAGTTCAACCGTTGCATATCTCCTGTTGCTGGAGAATGAAACGGGTAATGATGCTATTCCATTTGAAGACACGTCGGTCAATTCGCCGGACGTATCGACTTTGGATTTCTGTGCGGTCAGACTGTTGACTCAGAGCTGAGTACCGGTCGTCCTCACACACAGTAAGAGGATTATGGAAAGCGGCAAGGAGTAGAGTGTGTGCTCTGAACAAGATAGTCTAACGACGGAGTTTTTTGCAATTAAAACTGCACTGCAAGTCTATCGTCAAGATACACTGTCGTCATACAGAGCATGACTGAACGTACTTATATGGACAGAGGCTTTAAAATCGTCTTAAGATAACGTGCTCAACCTCTGTACAGACAGACAGACACACACACACACACACATATATATATATATACATACATGTATCCTACCATTAATAGCTTTGACGTGGCTGAAGCCTGACACTTTTCCGAACCTTACTGTAATGTTTCTTCCGTGTGTCTATGTTCTCTCCCGTACTAACTTGCATGTAAAACTTTCTCTAAGTCACGTCACTTCACTAGGAAATTAAATACTCTTCTCTAGGGCTTTCAGTGTAAAGTTATATCCGGTATAACCTACCGCGTCTGATTTATCCTCGAGGTTGTATGAATTCGATACATTTTTCTGATGACAAGGTAACTGATAGCCAAGTGTATATAATTATTTTACAAGTTTGAATTTTTCTAAGGTCAGAAGTTAATGTTGCACCATACATGAAGGGTTATGTTTTGAACATTTCTATAACGTAAGGTATACGAAATAATGTAAGAAAAATTTGCTTCTTCGCCATATTAATTTGTTTATTCACGTTATAAGCGTTATTTAACGTTATTCAAATGGGACGGGGGGGGGGCTCCAACAAGCAGCACACAATGGAATCAGCTCTACATAGTCAAACAGTACGGTACTTACACTTCTGATACATGCAAAGTTTCGCTAGGACATTGGATTGTATAGGTGATGTGATTAGGGTTCTATCACAGATTTTGTAACCATGATGTTGATGGTTGAGTCAAGATCCACTGAAGAAAATAGGCTTGGATTAGAATCTATAACATTTGAGCGTCAATATGTCGCAAAACACGCTTCACACTTTCAAAGACTAGGGACGTTTTAACTAAGATACTCAATCCAGTTATTCGATTAAGGGACGCTGCATGAAAAGGTTGCGGCTACTGCTGAGTGATTGTTCTCCGTCTGGTTGATAGTTCTATATTATGGATGATTAAGTCTGAAACTAGGTGTTTCTGACCTGGTCGCTTAGCGCATCTGTCAACTAAGGTGCTGTTCAAGTTAAAAATACCAAATCCTTCACAAGGAAAGTTTACTCAAACAAACAAAACATGTGAGGAAATTCTGAAATTATTTTACTGATACTTCAGTAAGTTCGAAACAAGAAAAAACATAATGTATTAATATTCCAAATGTATTCAATTTTATGGAAACAACAACAACAACAACAGTTTTGTGGTTAAATTGTTCTGATTACTCTCGCTTTGAGTTTATAGTCTGAAGGACAGCAGGTCTCTGTGTAAACAGAATTGTTTTGGACGCTTTCTCTGTGAGGTTGTGGTATGCATTGGAGAACTTTGCTTGGAATAGTAGTTTTTTAAGAATATTTTATTGGGAATTAAAACCAGTTGTGTAAATTGCGAAGGCTTTTAATTTTTAACAAAAATAGTTTGGGTTTTGCTTTCTTCGTGATTGAAAGCATAACAGTGAATTACCTGTGGTTATTTATATAGCCTAAGTTTACAACACAGATAGTTCAGTTTGGTGCAGCTGTATTGTTTCCACGAGTACAGTTCACTTGGGTATTTTACGTCTGCTATGACGTCAGAATAGTCTTTGCCAATAGTTGAAAAGCATAGGCAGTGTTTGCTCAGTCATGCGTACGAAGAAAATAATGTTAAATATGAAATAAGACAGTAGATACATTGCACGAGTGAAATGATTCGAAAAGCTTTTTTTTCATCTTTGATTAAATAATGAAGATACGTGTATCAGTGTTTTAAAAACTTGTAAAACATAAAAAAGCTAAAGACGATAATGCCATTTAAACACTTTTGTATAGATTCATTTTCATTTTAAGGGCTTATTCTTTTCATCTACCCTAAGTAATGAAATCTTCTAAACTTAAATCTTCAAATATTCGTAGAATGACAACATTAAACCGATTTCCTCTAATTTGGATTTTTTACGGAACTGTCCTAGAAGAACAAGAACAAATTTTGGTTTATCATAAAGTTTAAAGTTTTGGTTTAATGCTAAAAAATTCCTAAAATTAACAATTTTAACAAATTACAGACGTATGCTGCTATTATAGAATGGCAGTTAACATATTAAAATGTTTTAAACCTTCAAGCTATTTTTTCGGTACATTGTAATTTAATCTGTTCTGATAAAATGAAAATAAGTGTGTTAGAATTAAAAGTAGTGTTGAATTTGGATGTATAAGATAAATAAAAAAATTTAATTTAAAAGGGGGAATAGGGATCGGCAAAAAACAATACAGAAATATGTTGAATCAAAATGCAAATATTATATTTTCAAGCCTACAACTAGGGACTCTAAACAAACTAGGCTGGAAATAGTGTCTACATTATTTTCTCAAGCTATAAATCCATATTTTGACTCTATGTCTACAATACTTATCAATTTTAGTGGAATCGAAATAGGGATTTGTAGCTTGAGAAAACCATGTATACGCTATTTCCAGCCTAGTTTGTTTACTTTTTAAGAGTTCCTAGTTGTAGGATTGAAAATATAATATTTTCATTTTGATTCAACATATTTTTGTATTTTTTTTGACGATCCCTATTCCCATTTTGAAATTAACAATTTCTCATTATCTTGTTCTATAAGTTTTTATGTCCATTTATGGAGAATAAGTTTTAAGGTACATATGTGCATATGCAGTCAGTCGAATGTTACATGATTTTCAACAGTTTACTGCAGCACTGGTTTTTATCCACCAAACCATTATTTACTTAGCCAGGGGGTTTTGTGCCAAAAGTTTCGTGTGAACACGCGTTTAACAAGCGTCGAGTACAAAGGAAGCTGCTCACAGCAACATCGCAAAATTAATTTTGTTTTGTTTGTAATCAAGCACAGAGCTACACAATGGGTTATCTGTGCTCTGCCCAACACGGGTATCGCAAAATTTATAGCCATAAATCAAATTTCAGTGAAAAATAATAAACTTTTTAAATAAGTCATGGACATTCGCAGCGTTGCATATAGTATATCTGTCTAGATTTTGGTGCAAAATACCCAGCCGATTTTGCTGTAGGCTTGTGAAACAAAAATATGAATAATAATACTAAAAATATACACTCATGATTTCAGCGAAGTACGAAGATTAGTAGGATATATCACACTCATAAGAGTAGAGAAATCTATTATAGTAATCGTCTACTGTTAGAAAACTCACTGAAATATTCATAGAAAACCACGTACAGACAAAAATACAACAGCGAACTCAAGAAATGATAAATCCTCAACGTGGCAGTTTCAAATTAATGCGCTATAAGTTGCACAAATTATTTTCCAATTAATCGGAATTGGTAAAACACCGTATGTTTTAAATGGCGGAAATTGGAGGAGTTAAAGAAACTCTTCAGGGTGAAAAAATGAAGGAGCTTGAATTAAATTTAAAACTATTCCATGACATACTCAATACTGCATTCATTATTATTTTCTGGGTTTCAGTAAAATATCCGTAGCCGTTTTTTCTGTAACGGCTTGTAAAACTATAATCAATAGTAATAAAGCTGGAGATACTGTTATAAATATACACATTGTTTACTCTGATAAAAGGAAGAGTTTCCAACTAATATAAGACGAGCATTTACGACTAGTATAATGGTTCTTAAATAGCTTCCACATTTCTGTAATGCTTAAATGGCTTCGAAAGGCTTATGTTGTTAGCGAAGAAAACTTAGAAACTTTTAGAGGGTGAAATTTCGACTTTCAAAAAATCAACTTAAAATAGCCCTACAACCTTTGCAGGAGTTTTTTTAGTAGCTGTGCATAGATTTTGGGGCAGTATACCTAGCTGTTTTTGCTCTAGGTTTCGGTGCTTGAATGGCTTCGAAGAGAATCTTGGCCAGTAGCGATGAAAATACTGATAAAATTTCTCCTTCTCTTTCAAGAATCAACATAAAAGTAGTCCTATAACCTGCACAGTAGTTTTTAGTAGGTTTGAATAAAATATTCATAGCAGTTTTTTCTGAATGTTTATGAAATTCCTGGACGATCCCGATTATGAACCACTATCGTGGTTCACGATATTCACAGAATTCCAATGAGTCATATGAGGAATAGTAGGAAATTAATAATCTTTTTAAATTCACAAAAGCTTAAACGCTTGCCACAATCACAAGCATTCAAAATTTTATTCTTCTCAACCAATCGTTAACGAGCCAGGCTATAGACTGGACGATCCAAGATTCGAACCACGATATTGCTGAATATGCTATTGCGCTTATAACAGTAAGTACGTAATAAGAGTGGCAGTCAATCCCGTCATTCAGTGCAAAAAATGTAGCGACGGATACTGTTGGTCAGTAGTTCAAAATAAATAGGGGATGGCTGTACCTGATCTCTATGGGTTTCTGACCTGTTCGTTTAACCCAGGTGCGCATAGGATGCCGTTTGAGATGAAAATACTCAGTCACGATATCTCGAATAATTCGTAATTAAAATTGTGACCGAACAATTTGTTATCATAAGACGCAGATAAAGAAGACAAAAGATCATAAAAAAAGAAAGATTAGAACATGTTACCCAGATTGTCAAACTTAACGGTTACAGAAGATATCTTAGAACATGTTCTCTCCTCTATCAATGTTAACACTTTCAACAACCTACCATTTTTAAAAACTTACAAACTATTTCCTTATAATCAGAAAACTACTGAAAGTTAACTATAGAACCTCCTAGTTTAGAAGGCATAACAGTTTTGTTAAGCTAAAGACAAAGCGTTGCTCACCCTAGGAGCAATTGTCCGTCATAAGACAAAGCATGGAATCTTTTATAATATTGATCGTAAAAAGAGAATATGTTGTATTAGTGAAAACAGTGTAATTGTTTAGAACACATGAGGACAAACATAAGAAAGCCGTTAAAAGAAGTGAAACGTTTTCTGTTTCGCTAAGATATCATGCTGTTAACTGAGATAACTGTATAGTTCTCGACATCGCAAGTATTCTAACAAATGGGATTTTTATAGAAGCTGGTAATTTTTTTTTCGAAAACAAGAAGGATTTCTTAACTGTGCCTCAGCTTGATACTCTTTTACGTGTTTATTACTAGTGTCGGTTTTTGAAATACCACCTTGTGATTATACAAGTACTAGTTTATAACTAGTAGTGACACTGATGATAGTCTAGTTCTTGAAAATGACGCCTAGTTATCGTGGTTTTATCCTTGTAATTTGTCTGCTGTATTTTTCTTTAGTTAACGTGTATACTTTGACAGATCCAGATATTGAGACCGAACATTTAACAGTTATAAGTAAATCATGGTATAAACAGATAACGGAGATCAAAGTGTGGAAAAGAATACAGTGTAGACTTGTATACATTTAGGCACTGGTTTAAGTTATATAAAATTACACTACGATCAAATCTTTGAGCACTAATAGATGAACATTTTCCCATGTTTTGTTGATCTGTGAATGAAGACGTGTTGCCTTAACTCCCTTTAAAACAAATGAAGTTTAAGTAATAATAAGTATCAAGGAGCGTTATAAACCAGTTGCTGTCAACACAAGTACCATCTGAGAGTAAAACTACTTAAACACACGAATTTAGATCCATCTCAAGAGTCAAAGTAACGTCTTTAAAGGATGATTGGTGTATACTTAACTTTTACTATGTATATATTATAAGTATATAAATACGTTATATGAACGTAATCAAAATTATATTCAAGAAACAAAAACTGTTTCATAGCAGGCTTGCTCCAGACTACAAATATATGACAAGTGGTAATGTTGTGTTTTACTACAATAAACGAAACCAAAGATGTTTTTGCATTGTCACTAATCAGTATGGGTAATACCGTAGCTGTGTAGAATGTTCTGGACTCACTATACCCAATTTAGTACATGGTTTATGGTGTTTAAATTATGCATTATAGGTGCTTTGTCAGGTTAAATTAATATCCAGTCTTCGTTGAGTAAATTAAGCAGTTTATTTTATCTCTAATGAACACTTCCTATAGTCCTCTGACTTCGGCGTTTAATATTGAAATGATGTATGATTTAATACATTTTAAGAGTATTTATTGAAAACGTGAATAGTCATATGTTTGGTCGTATGTTTTTTTTTTATAGACAACTGATGAAAATAAAAATAAAACATTATATTTAGACTGTCAAATGAGTATAGTTGCTGTAATTGTTATTACAGATCACGAGGTGAATCATGATTACTATTACAATTTCAGTTGCTTAAGTAGTAAAACATGTTTGATCTATGTGTTAAACCTTTATAGTTTTGAAAGCATAGACGCTAATATATATATATGTATGTATATTCAGTTTCTGTAAATCAGTACATACTATGTTACGCTTCCCGGACGTTAGATTAAATGCTTATGTATTCATTCAAGAATTATCGAATTCCTGGAAGTAAGATTAAATACTTGTGCATTAATTCAACAGTCATCGAAGCATCTGAACCAAATGAGTGGAAAAAATGTCATGAACAGAGACAGAGGTAAAGATTTTTGAACGTGTCAAAGCCGTTGATGAAAAAGTTAATATATATACTTACTTATTTACTATGTGGCACTTTTAGCTCCTTTAGCTAATTCTAAATTTTCTACGTATGTTTTGTTTCCACCTAACTATAGTGAAGCATGTAAGTGAAGAACTAACTAAATAATTGTTAGTTAGAAAATATTCCATTGGAAGTCATAGAATCTCCATTATCCATCCTATTTGATACGACGTTACAAAAGTCGAACGGGTGGATTGTGTCAAACGTTAAACATGTGATAATTATGCGATAATGCTTGAAAATTTAAACAAGAGTACTTTACCTACATGCCATTAAATGTATTTCGACTCATGCATTAAAATTAATAAATGCAAAGTCGTTTTATTTAGACATTCCGCTAATAAGTAACTTGATTTGTATAATTATGTTTAATTTAATATATTATCATGACAATGGTATCTTTTCTGTGAGTTTATTGGTGTCAAAGGAAATATGATGACATAAGCTTGCTGGAAAAGTTCCGGTTGTGAAATACCCATGAAATTATTGGTACCACTATTGTTGTACTCCAGTAAAACATACAAGATACACATTGTTTACGTCATATGATGCTCATGAATGAACATTTTAAATTTTGTTTTACATCCAGTTTTAATTTTCACTAAATGTTCGCGAGCAACGAAGAATACTTCGAAAACCTTTTTAAAAGTTGTTTATTTCTATGATAACTAACTTTCAAAATTAATTCATGTAAATCGTAAAAAAAATAAAAATAACGTTATTAAAATTCATTTTAAAAAAACCTCACTGAAATAATTGTTGACCGTACCTTGTACGTGCACCAATGTAATATATTTATCAAACCTTATTTAGGCAGATGATTTTCAATGACGATATTGATCTAATATAAATGCCACTAATTTATTGTATGTAGTTTTCAAATGTTCTAATAAATTGTTTGTAAACACCACTAAATCGTAAAAATAATCTTAAACTATAATTATTTTGCATAGTGACACGTCGAAAGTTTCGGATTAGTCAAATGGTACGTAGCCTGAAAAGGACCAAACTGTTGACTTAGATTTTTCAGATAAGTGGTTTTGACTTTCCAAAAATCTCCATTATTCTCGTAGTCGATATTTCTATTTTCTCATCAAATACATGTAGTGACATTTGATTAAATTACGCTGGACGACCTTCGTACGTCGTGTATTTGAACGTGTCATGTGTGTGAAACTTAATTTAAATAAGAGCAATTTTCTGTTAGAAATAAAATCAAGTTATTGAAACCCGTCCCTAGAAAAGCAACCATCCCGTCGATGACAACATTTTCTTCTAGTTTTGACACTTAGCGACAGCATAACAAACTGTATGGAATATACTAGTGACTGAAGACTAACTTTTATTTTACCGACGTTGTGCTGTATATTGTGATGAAAGTTTTATTTGTTATCATTTCCTTAATATGACTACAGTTTCCTGTAGAGATTATAAATGTTTGTATCTGAAGTTTAAAAGTAATCCAAACTAAAAAAAAAACTTCAAAAATTGAAACATTTAAACACAGATTACCACTGCATGTTTGACCATTAATTACGAAGCTTGGACAGTTCGTTGAGTGTGAACGGAACCAATTTTTGGATTTGGTGAACTTTTTTAAAAACAGAACTGGCCTCTCTTTAAAAGTTTTATGAGTGTAATTTAACTATGTGTTTATTTAATGTTGTGTTTAGAACACATCACTATTTCGACATACTAAGAGTTAAAATGAGGAAATTATTTGTTTTTGAACACGTAACAAGGAAATAACATTAATAACAAATATACGTCATGCTGAGAGTCCGAGCATGATGGATGCAAAATACTTTTAGGAATTAGAGTCAGTGCAAGAAGTTTAAAATAAAAGAAACATTAATTGTATATAGCAACCCCTAATTTTTGGAACTAAAACTTAAGTGAAACTTTGATCTTGCTGAAGAGGAGTGGAGACAAGAATAATGATAAAAAACGACAGGGAACGCAAAAGGAAGCGTTTAAATGAGAACTTTAAATAAATCAAAATAACTCATAGAGCCATAAGAACCAGTCAAAAAACAAGTAGGCATCTCCATTCCCTAGCAAGATATTCTCTCTAAAAATAAGCCCAAAAACTCGTTACAAGTGCACCAATCAACTTTTTCTAGCCTCAGTTCACTCCCCCTCACTCCATAACTGGTCAGAAGGGTTTGCACAATTAAGACACTATCAAATAATTGCTGAAAAAGGGGTTAATTGGACAATTGAAATTCAAAGAGATTACTAGGATTTTTTAAATTCAGTCTAGACATGCGTGTATAGATATCAAAGTTGGGTTGCTGTAAATCTTATTAGCAGTTAGCCAACATCGTATACTTCCATCTCTGGGACTACTCTTGTCTGACCGAATAACAATGGAATTTAACAGCCGCTCTTATAGAGCAGCCCATCCCTAAAGTGTTTTAGCGACAACGGAACTTAAACCATGAGAGCTCTGAGCCACGCTCGACTCTGTCTTAAGTCAGATTTACTTAAACGATTGAATCAATTAAATGTAGTTATTGAATCATAGCTCAAAACAAATTGAATTTGACTGCCTATTTTCTCATTTTTAATAAAATACGTAGGTTAACAGTAGAAAGTGGATGACAGAAGTTGAAGACTAGAAAAAATAAAATTATATTTTGTTCTTTTCGTGTGATAATCAGTAAATACACGTTTTACACATTAATTTTACACGATTTTAAACGGTGTTGGTTCATTCTATATCAGTTTTTTAAATGGAAGTGGCCTAGCGGTAAGCCTGAAGGTTTATAATGTTAAAACCGGGTCTCGATACCCGTGGTGGACACAGCTCAGATATCCCATTTTGTACCTTTGCGCTTAACAACAAGAATACAAAAGAAGCACAGAACTAGACTGTTTATACATTTGGTTTGCCATATCAACAATATTCAAAATTTGGTTTGCCATAACAACAATGTTCAAAATTTGGTTTGCCATAACAACAATGTTCAAAATTGTTTCCTTTCTGTCAAAACCAAATGTGATGTAATTTTAATTTCTCTTATTTCCATTTATGGCCAAGTGACATACTGTTTTTTTTTTTTTTTAAAAGGGGGGGGCCACTGGCAGTGATGCTTCCTCCCTAGAGAACTCGTGCTCTGATTTAGCACGTGATTGCCGTAAGCGAACCTTACAGTCACGCTTAGAATGACAAACCACGTAGCTCTTCCGTGTCCGGTCGCTCTTCGTATAGAATATTAATGATTCCTTACAGGTGTACGCCACAGAATAGATTGCAACAGAACCTATCACAATGACAAATATCGGTTAAATTAGTACCTACATACACAGATAACGGATTGATATCTGTATACAATACTCTATCACGTACACAAAAATAACACCATGCAAAAAAATAAAATAAAAATAGAGTAAAATTCCCCGACCAAAAATATGTTGCTAATTTTCCATTCTAAAACATACATTTGATAATTAGGTCTGTTAATGCTTAGGAAAACAGTTTCAAACATATGTAATAAATTTAATATGAAAACAACGTATGCTTTTTATAATTCTTTAATGCTACCAATTTCTAAAAATTCATTATTTAGCGCTAGAAATATTTTTTTCATAATGAATAAAATAGCATATTGGAGTTTTTCTATCACAGATTTATTTTTCAAACCAGAAAAACTACTGATCGTACTTTTTATATATATACAAATTAACAAAGGTTTGAACAATAATGGTTTTCATGGTAATTCAAGGAGAATGATCTGTAATGTTTACTTTTAAAAAATACTTTAAGTTTTTGTGTGTTTTTTCACCAACAAGCAATAAATGTATATCAGTAAAATTCGTAGTAGAATCACCAGAGAAGTGTTCCTTTCGTAATTACCATGGAGTATTTGAATTATAAATTCAACATAAATAGTTAAGTGTCCTGGATTTGTTTGTTTGTTTGTAATTAAGCACAAAGCAACACAATCGGCTATCTGTGTTTTGCCCACCACGGGTATCGAAACCAGAATTTTAGCGTTGTAAGTCCGCAGACATACCGCTGTGCCATTGGGGGGCAAGTGTCCTGGAGCTTTATAATTATCTATAAGATAAGCTTTCATTTTCCGACTTTCATTCGAATACAGTGACTTGCTATAACCCCATTCGTCGTTACAAATAAATTATGTTTTTAAATGCTGATAAACACATTTGAAGGAGGTAATGCATGAGAGATATAAACTTAAATAAAATAAATAATCTTGCGTTATAACTGCGTAGCATGAACAACATCAGTGATACACCTTCATAGCGTGAACAGTATTACAGTATATTTGCGTAGCAATATTTGCATAGTTTTATGTTTTTACAAGGTATCGACTTAAGACAATCATAGTGCGGGACTCTTGAGTAAATTCTTACATTGCAACTATTACAGAAAGTACTGACTGTTTGCATGTTTAAGTAACCTAGATCTGTAACATGTTTTAATCAATATCAGTAAGCAAAGTAGTACTTAGTGCTCGGTGCCATTTTTTACTCATTTCTGGAAAGCAAAACATGTGATCATGACTTGGATTATTAAGTAGATTGTATAAGGACGTTTAAAAGATAAGTGTAAAATTTACAGATATTTAAAAAATCGTTTCTGACGTTGCCGCGTAAAAAGGATAACAAACCTATCACAAACAATAAGCAAAACTTTTGAAAATTGTCCGAACGAAATGGCTGTTACATATATTATACAATAACCGTTTTGCTATAAATTGCAAGAAAAACCATAGACTGGTTTTGATAAATTCGTTAATACTCTCTTTAAAATTACGTTTACTTTATAAAAGTGTCATTGAATCTTTAAGTCAAGCAGGAAGTATATTTTAAATATTATCTCCCTGAAATAAACGAGTCACTATTATAATCCAACTTACTAAAAATAGCTTCTTTTTGAGAAAGAAACTCGGACACCACAATAAAATGATTGTAGAAAATAATAAAAAATAAAGCAATGTCTGAAAGATTTCTTAAAACAAAAGTTGTTTCAAAGAGCTATTAATTGGCGTTACGTTAGAGGAAATGATAGATTCAAAGAATCAATAACGAAAATATACTATTTAAAAAGAGTGTCAAACAATGTTTAATCATTAGTGGTGGTGTGTAATGAGGGTTAACAAATGTTTCGGTTAAAACTCGATTATATTGAGCCAATGATACGTACAATGCGCAATCATACTTAAAGAATAACTAGGGTAATGAGGAATGGATCCAATCAGTTTGGGAGATTTTTAACAGAGCAGTGTTTAAATGAAAACCCATCTAATAAAGAATATAACGATCACTTTGGTTTGGCTAATATTTTACATTCCAGCGGAAACATGGTTGTTTATTTTCTTTGTTAAAACAGGTTCATTTCTCGATCAATGGCAACCTAGTATTGCTTGTCGGTACTGCAGTGTGTTTCGTTATGGTTAACAATATCATTTGTTTTACAGTTGATACAATTCAGTTAGGACTGGTATTTACACCTGGTGACAGAAATTATGATGATAAAATGTTGATTTGTCACTTGTATGTTCAACACGTTTTTTTTTTTGTTGTGGTTGTTTCTTACTTTCATCTACTTGCTCTTCATCTGCCTTATACGGAGGATTAATCGAACTTTATGAGAACGATTTTCACGTGGTCTTATAATGATGTATTGCCGCAGGTACGAGTAACGTCATCGTGGGCGATATATTTGGTAATCTCTGTTATCTGTATTTAGATTCCATTTGAAGCTGTTGGCAATAAGAACTTCTTTTGTAGCTTACTTCGATTTTTTTTTATTTTACTCATAATTTGGTATATTTTAGCTAATCTAGGCACACGTCACATCGTTTTTTTAGTTCGGGGTTGTTATAATGTTCTTTTTCTGTTTTGTCTAACTGTATCGCAATGTTATTCATGTTATGCAGATGTATCATAAATGTGATTCATGCTTATCAGATGTTCCACAAGGGTTGTTCTCAAAAAGTAATACATGCATTTTTTATCTATTGCCTTTATGGCTCAATCTGTATTCTAAATCTAGAGAATTTATATAACTTGATTGTTTGTAATTAAGCAACAAAGAAACAATGGGCTATCTGCCCACCACGGGTATCGAAACCCGGTTTCTAGCGTTCTAAGTCCGAAGACATACTTCTGTAGCAATGGGTGCTTTTATATAATTACAGAATGATATCTTTATGTTCGCCTTCTTACTCTTAAATGTGTTTTAAAATTTGACTCTCATAATAAAATGAAAGCCATCATTTTAAGCCAGCAATTATAAGATGTTAAAATGAAATAATTATGGAATATAATCAATTAACATCAAACTTTAACATTAATTAACATTAATTTGTTAAATATTTTCATCTGAATATAAAATGAGCATCTATTAGAAAAAATAAAGTCATTTAGTTATGTGCTTTAAGAGTATTAAGGTCGATATAATAAAACGAAATAAAATTACTTTGAAAAAATAGGTTAAAAATAACCAAACAAACATATTTCGTGGCTTAAAATAAGAATTCATGTTTTCTATGGTGTCATATTCCCAGGCTTGGTAAAAAATGTAGCAAGTATTTCCCTCTGACTTATAATTCATGTTTTCTATGGTGTCATATTGCCAGGCTTGGTAAAAAATGTAGCAAGTATTTCCCTCTGACTTATAATTCATGTTTTCTATGGTGTCATATTGCCAGGCTTGGTAAAAAATGTAGCAAGTATTTCCCTCTGACTTATAATTCCCGACTTGTAAATATTTATATATCAAAGTTAGTGAAATAGTTTTTTTTTTATATTTTCAGTTTTTTAGTTTCAATTTCCTCTGTCTTGGTGTATCTTGCAATGGAAAAAAAGAAAGAATCGTGTCATGCACACCTTATCATCGTTCAAGTTTACTATCGTTAAATACGTAAAAGTAATATATTTAAAAATTCCACTTATAAATTAGCGTAACTACTGAAAATCTTCAAGACATTTTTATTGAAAGTACAAAAACGAAAATTACCTTTTATATAAATTTTAGACTTAAAGAAATATGCAAAATATATCTGTTTACATAGACTTTCATTGACCAGAAGTTAATAGTTTGAAGATTATGATGTTAGAATTTATCAGTAGATAAAGGTTGTTTACTAATTTAACATTGTGTACGAAGTAGGGAAGCAGGTGGTTCTGATTGAAACTCCTCTATGTTCACATATGTTTAAGTGGCGTTTTGTTTTGCCAATAATGGTGTTTTTGATTCGATATCTTATAAAGACATAATATCTTATTTGTATTTAAATCACGAATTGGCGTTTTGTTTTTGCTACTTAAAAATACGTGCCTATAAGGATATAGGAGTTTCAAGTAGAACCAGTCAACCATTCCTAAGTCCATCTGTTTCCTCCCTCACACACACACTATTAAATTAATAAACACCCTTTATTTACTGATAACTTCAAAATTCTATCATGATCTTCAAACTACTAGCTTCTGCTCAGAGAAAGCCTGTGTACCTCAAAACATCCAGACCTGAATAACAACTTGTTCACATATTAGGAGTATTATTTTATGGAAGCATCTCATTCCTCACATACTTTTTATTCAAGTATTCAACAATACAGTTTTGTTTCTCAGTTTTGAATGTTTCCACATATTTTACTAACCTACTTTGGAGGTGACAGGCTTAAAAACGAATCGTATTTCTAGTTGGTGTGGATATAAGGTAAATACCTGTGAGAAATTATAATATATTTCACACACATATACCCTATTTTTGTTACCCTCCCTGAACATGACGAAAGTGTTTTGATTTGATTAGTAAATTA
>NW_013665747.1:515050-524811 GCF_000517525.1 Limulus polyphemus
CTTATCCTTTACCATTGGTAGGGGTAGTACATCTTATCCTTTACCATTGGTAGGGGTAGTACATCTTATCCTTTACCATTGGTAGGGGTAGTACATGTTATCCTTTACCATTAGTAGGGGGTAGTACATCTTATCTTTTACCATTGGTAGGGGTAGTACATCTTATCCTTTACTATTGGTAGTGGTAGTATATCTTATCCTTTACCATTGGTAGGGGGTAGTACATCTTATCCTTTACCATTGGTAGGGTAGTACATCTTAATCTTTACACTGGTAGGATGGTGCATCTTGTCGTTTACCATTTGTAGAGGTAGTACATGTTATCCTTTACCATTAGTAGGGGATAGTACATCTTATCCTTTACCAATGGTAGAGGGTAGTACATCTTATCTTTTACCATTGGTAGTGGGTAGTACATCTTATCCTTTACCACTGGTAGGGATGGTACATCTTGTCGTTTACCATTTGTAGAGGTAGTACATGTTATCCTTTACCATTAGTAGGGGATAGTACATCTTATCCTTTACCAATGGTAGAGGGTAGTACATCTTATCTTTTACCATTGGTAGTGGGTAGTACATCTTACCCTTTACCACTGGTAGGGATGGTACATCTTGTCGTTTACCATTTGTAGAGGTAGTACATGTTATCCTTTACCATTAGTAGGGGGTAGTACATCTTATCCTTTACCAATGGTAGAGCTACGATTCTAGTTCCAAGCTGTACATTTAAGTGTAATCGAAGTAGCGGTTTATAAGATATAACTCACCATGGTCAACAGGAAACAAGACTTCACGATTACTGTATCGATATTTGTAAGCGGTTTTTAATAGAGGGAGTACTTCAATTAGACCCTGACATATTCCTATACTTTGCACAAAAGCTGAAAGCATAAATGTCACTATCGTTATCATTTATTCTAAATCTATTATTTTAAAAATCAATGCCTATTTTACTCCCTTCCTTCTCTCTCTCTGTACATTAACTCCAAAAGGTACATATGAAACAGTAGGCTTTATTCAAATGAAACATAATTCCTTGTTATATCTTACCAAAACAGGCAGTGCTGATATCGTAACATCTGGAAGTGATAAATGTTGAGATCTTCAGGGGTTAATTGGGGTGGAACGATCAAAAATGGCGTTCCGCCTCTTGGGGATTCAAGCAATTTGCATTCCCCCTATTCTGATCGTAATGCTAAGGAGGATCACAAAAGGGAGTTTCGTCTTTTTCAGAATCCCAATTTAACCACTACAAACCTTGAATGTGAAATAAAACTTAATAATATTTCCTAATTTTTATCGTTTCGTCAGTATTTGTAATGTTTTTTGTTTTTTCTACACACGAATACTCTTGGAAAGTTCTAAGATTGAGAGACATCTTTAAAACGGAAATTTTCTATACATCATTTTGAAAAAAAATGTAAAAATAAACTTGAGGAAAGGCCGGACATGAAACTTACCATCTTTAGTGATTTGTTACGTAATGATGTATAACAAATACATTATGTTATCCATCCAGCCACTGAAGAACTCGCGAAAGGATATCTTAAAATTCGAACTGTTCATGGTTTTGTTTACTCAAGAAGAACCTCTGCTAATTAGTTAAATCCTCTATCATATTTGTAGGTCATACGCTGTCTAAAATCGGTAGAAAAGTTTTACTCTTAACTGACTGTATAAATATTTCATCAGTGGTTCTAATTAGACTATAATCTTACATATAAGAGTAATAGTACGTTTGTTGAAGATTTACGTACCTTTCTCGTTGGATATTTTCAGTAAATAGACAAATTTAATGAAGAGGTTAGCTTTCTGTTAATCATTTTACGACGTCGAAAGAATGTTATTTGATAATTACTACACGACTTAGACGATTAATGGTTAAAAGATATATATAATACTGTTTATGTAGGTAAGATATGCTTAATGTACACATAATTTCGTTAATTATTTACAACACTTTTACTAATTATCATGTGACACTAATTGCTTAGTTCTTATACATTTCACGTTGTTAACATTTTTCAGTTTGGTGTTTATTCAACAGTAAGATGAGGAATAACAGCAACCGTGTAAAACGATGTTTCTTTGTTTTGTTGAATTTCGTGCAAGGCTAACTTTTCGAGGGCTACCTGTGCTAGCCGTCCCTAATTTAGAAGTGATAGACTTGAGATAAGACAGCTAGTCAACACTTCTAACTGCCAACTCTTAAGCTGCTTTTTTACTAACGAAAAGTAAGATTATTCATCACATTGTAACGTCCCCAAGAATGAAAGGGCGAGTATATTCAGTGAGGGATTCGAATCTGCTACCCCACAGGTTACGACTCGGGCGTCCTAACGACCTGGTCATGCCAGAAGAAGGCTAAACAATATTTGTGATGGATATCAAATATCAATATTACGGGATTAAATCGGTGCAATTAATTATTATCTATGCATTATCTTGAAGATATTAATCTTTGCTGCCATCTATTTAATTAACAAGCAATCTCTGGCTCAACGACAGCAGAAATGGTAGGGTATATTGTAGAAATCATACCTGGCATTCAGTCTTTTTTGTCTGAAAATCTACAGGAATATACATTATCTTATGAGGAATCGAGATCTATAAGTAAATAACATCTAAAGAAGTTTTGTTTGGTTTTTTTGTCAATAGAATTGGGTGATTTTTTTTTACCGTACTTCAGACAATGGCCATTGCATTGTTGTCGTATATTATCTATGGGACACTCACCATTTCTGAACCTTTTGTAAAACCTGTGAGGAATTGTTGAGACAACGAACCAGAATTTCTGAGTGTTTGTTCTTGTTGGGATGGAAAGGAAGTCGGATTCAAAGCTAACCTTCAAATGTATAGTAGCAAAATGTCCGAGGTGTTACAAGTGTGGTAGATGTGGATGTGATCACGATAATACACCAGGTGCTCAAAAAGTTAGCCGTCAGAGAAGCTTCGGTGGAGGAGGTGTTGTCAAGAGCCCAAAAGAAAAATACATCTTAATACAGGAGTAGTAAACTTACGGATGTATTTGATTAATTACCATAAAATGGGGAGGAGAGCGAAGACGATTCGGCGTGATGTTAAGGACGAGTACGATTCAAGATCAGATAAGGAACAGAGAATACTTTTTACTGAGTGAAATATTATAAGAATTAGAAAAGAGAGGACTACAAAAATAATGGCGAAATAGCATGACCGTAGCATGAGGGTTGTCCACCAACAAGAACAGAAAGGGCATGTTCATTAGGTTGAGGATATTTTAGTTGCATTACTTGTACACAGGAGAGACTGACATACGGGCTAACATACAAAATATTTATGGGTATAAATTATAAATCAGTTAAAAATTCGTGTATGTTGATTTAAGCATTTTTGTGGTTTCCAGAAAGCTGTGATGAATGTTACAATTCTTGGTTTATTTGGTCAGTAAAGTTAATAGTGTTAACACCATACAATGAAATTTTATCATTTTGATAAAAGCAATAAAACAAATGTAGGATTGGTCTAAGAAGGTTGAGGTGTACTTTCCAAATACATTTTATCATTTTGATACAAGAAATGAAACAAACGTACGATTTGAGCTCATTGGGCTAGTAAGGTTGAAGTGTTAAGACTGTCCAATGAAATGTTATAATTTTAACAAAAGCAGTGATATGAATAACATTTGAATGAGTATTCGTGATCAATAACTCAAGTGATTTCAGTACTTTCACGATTGAGTTTATAGTTAAGCCTAAGATTACCATATGACTTTTTAAAGACTTTTTTTAGACTATTTACGCACAAAATTGCTTGTGGGTCCATGTTTCTTTTTGTTACAGGGTCACCATTAAAACATGGGTCACACAAAAAAATTCAACTAAAATGCTATCAGTGTTGCATTTAAAACCCACTGATTTCTGCTGGGTTTTTCAATACATTTTAACAAATAATATGAGTGATTTCATCTAGTATTTAATTAGTTAGTTCATTGCAATGGCCCCCAGTGGCACTGCGGTATGTCTGCGGACTTACTACGCAAGAAACTGGGTTTCGATACCCGTGGTGGGCAGAGTACAGATAGCCCATTGTATATCTTTGTGCATAACTAAAAAAAAACAACCAAATAAACAATCATTGCAATGATTGTTGTGACACAGTGTTTTCCAAACTTTAATAGCGGCGCCCCCTAATTCAGCAAAGTTTCCGTTGTTGCCCCTTCACATTAAATCAATTTTCACAAGTGATAACAGCAAAATCAACATTTTCTTTACATGTTTTTAATAATTTTTTTAAATTAAAAAAATGCTTGTAATGAGTGAGTAAATTTGAGAGCCCCCCCCCCCAAAAAAATAAAGGGTTTGAGAGCAAAGTGATAGTTTTGATAGGTTATCGCCATCTCCAACTCTTCTGTTTTTTGGAGGGTTCTCCCGCCAAAGGGTGTGCCCAGGGAGCGCCCCCACATTTTTGGACACACTGTTGTAGTAAATAAAAAATAAAATTACTCAAATTTGAGGTTTAAAGAGTGGCAAATCGAACACATCGTTACTCAAACTGTAGCTTACAGGAATAGAGCTGTCAGATTTATAAAAGTTACTGGGCATTATGACATTATTGAATACCTACGTTATAAAATAACTATGTCAATAAAATTCTAGACCAAATGGGGGAAATATTTTAGATAAACAATAAATCACTGAAGTTTACTGAAGTTATAAGACATTATCATAGTACTCATAAGTATCTTTTATTTAAAAGTACTGGCAGATAAACTTTGTTGTGTATTTATTTGTTCGCCCTTTTATATATTTATGAATCAATGACGTTTTAAGTAGACCCTGTTTAAGTTCTAAAATAATTCTAGTAAAAACTAAACGTAAGTTCAAATATGAGTTTATCTATAAACATAAATTCCTTCAAATCTAGTAGAGGTTTACTATAGTGTACTTTTATTATACATTTAAAAATGTGTTCTAGCAATATCCATTTGATATGGTTAACATGATAATAACGTTACTGTGTTACATTGAACAGAATGTTAAAAGCCTAAGAAAAATATATTGTAATCTTCGTTAATTTGTTTATTTTTGAATCATTTGAATATTTAGCGAAAATATTCATATTGATTATAAACATTTAAATCAACATAAAGAAGTAAATATTTCATTCTATTAATTAAACCAACAATAACTGAAATAAGCTATAGTGTAATTGAATTATGTTAATCAGTTGATAAATTTACAACATAAAGAAGTAAATATTTCATTCTATTAATTAAACCAACAATAACTGAAATAAGCTATAGTGTAATTGAATTATGTTAATCAGTTGATAAATTTACAACATAAAGAAGTAAATATTTCATTCTATTAATTAAACCAACAATAACTGAAATAAGCTATAGTGTAATTGAATTATGTTAATCAGTTGATAAATTTATTGAGTTATTACTTTAGAAAATATTGCCTAAAATACTACTCGTATTAACAAAATGAATAGAAAACAACAACAGAACTAATACGATAAATAATGAGACAAAATATTTCTACAATCTTAAAACTGACCGATAAAGTATTTGCATTCTACAGATGACGAGTGACTAGAAAGTTCGAGATAAAAGGAAACATGTTTTTCTCCTGAAATCTTCTACAATGTAACTAACTTTTCTATGTTAAAACAAAAAAATCAATAACTATATTTTTCAAAGTCTAATAGGAATATATATATATATATGAAAAATACTTATAAGAGAATTGCAGGAGAAAGACAGGCACATAGTGTTTTGAATCCATCAACCATACAACCGAGAAGAACAAAGGTTAGTATTATTCTCTTAGTTTATATCGCTATTTGGACATATACTTCCAGCACCTGAAGTTTATGTATTTGTATAAATAACGTTTCAGACAACAAAGTAAAAAGAAAAACCGTTGCACGTAAAAGACAGACAAATAAAACTAAGGTACAATGTGTGTGTATGTGTAAGTATCTGTGTGGGTCCTACGTCTTCGGATAATCTTCTTAGTAGGATACATTTCAGTTTTGTTCATTAATGTTCGAGACTTGATGTCCACAAAAAAAAAAATGTTTTAAAATATTACATAAAGCAAGTAGACATTGTTTTTAGTCTCTTTTTCTTGAGATATTAAAATTAGCATAACATAATGTGTAATCTCTCTCTCTCTCTCTCTATATATATATATATAGGTACATATGAGCGAGATTTCCACAAACGATCAATACAAGATGATGCGATTCAGTAGTGAATTCCTAGCATGTTAAAATAAACGAAAAACAGACTTCTGAGTACTTAGATATTAATGGAAATTTTTAAGTCGAAAGGCTTAGAATTACCTTTTAAAAACAGATCTTTTTTCCTTTGTACTGTCACGCTTTTTGTTGGCATAACAACTCGCCCATTCCATTAGGAAATCTTTTCAATCAGTAAAAAGTGGTTAATTCATGACTTTTTATTTACTTTTGTATTAGAGTGTTCAGTGTGTCAATATATTTCGAGAATGCCTGTAGGTATATCAAATAGTACGTCTCAGTGAGTCTCCCTGTGGATCAGGAGTAAACTTGCGGACTTACAGCGCTAAAATCCGGTGTTCGAATCCCCGTGGTGGACAGAAAGCAGACCATCTATTATATAGTTAAAATAAACAAATAAACGTTTCAGTGCAATAATAAGATTGTATTTAAAACTGATATTTGCTTTAAAGTCACATCGTAAAGCAAATTTTCAGTACAATTATTGTTCAGCCAATTCTAATATTTGATGTTGGCAAACCCACATTCAAAGTTTAATAGTTTACTACTTGGCATGTCCTTCACGCTCCAAGCGATATCTATACTTCCTTCTGCATTTTCTGGGGTTTTGGCAACATTGGTATTCTTTATGAGCAGCTGGAATAAAGTTCGTGGTCTACTTGCACTGACACCTTTAAAAAAAAACCCACACGTAGAAATCATGTATTATGGTTTCCCATCATGCCTATGATCCTTTAAGTGATTTTTTATTCCAATATTTTAGTAACATACAATGTTATCTTTTTCG
The DNA here is from genome assembly GCF_000517525.1 of Limulus polyphemus. Taxonomy (NCBI): domain Eukaryota; kingdom Metazoa; phylum Arthropoda; class Merostomata; order Xiphosura; family Limulidae; genus Limulus; species Limulus polyphemus. Next base: position 522,089 of record NW_013665747.1, read on the forward strand.
GTAGTCATTTTTGTTAACGAAACGTTCAGTGTGCACTATTTCCAAACTATGTGTTAACCATTCAACAACATCAAACGGTATTATGTCACTATTTCTCAAGTGCATAAATAATAAAAAATACAAGTACATATGGAACAATAAAAAACTCCTTTTGCTCTTATGCACTCTATTGCTTCCCAAATGAATTCTGGGAGATAAAACTTTACCTATTTTCAATGTCATTGAATTAGACGTTTCGTTCACTTTCCAGCCAGATTCATGGAATAGTACAGTTTACTGAATATAGATATGTCTAAACAAAAAAATATGACTATTAAAAGCAATTTTAAATTGTTATATGAAAATTTTGTGTAAAACATAACCACTGAAAAAAGGTTACAACATAGAACAGCAATAAACTAAACAAAACGGAAATTTGTCTGTGGTCCAAATACTGACAACGTCGCTGACAAACGCGAAAGGAATTTCAAGATATTTTACGTACCTATTATTTTATAAGTTGCACATTATGTATTTCTACAGGTATTTAATCTATCAAAATCTAAATAATATAAATCGTTCGATATTGGCTGTATACTGTCAAGATTTTATATCAGAAAGATTAAACACAGACTGAAAATTCACCGAAACAAAAGTAAAACAATATTCTAACGACCACGTAGTTGAGCATCCGCTTCTTATTTGAAGTCAGAAAATAAAGTGTTATTATGTTGGGTAACTCTAAAATCGTGCTTTGAAATATTTCTGGTTTGGAGTCATGCTTATTAAAACCACAGAAAACTGTAAACAGGGGAAAAGAACCATGCAGTTTACCATCCCTTGATTCATTTGACATGTGGTATGCTACTGCGTAGATGTGTTACAGTTCTCCCTTTCACTGAAGAATAATGTTATAACCCAAGAGGCTTACAAAGATTTTCCTTTTCTCTCTCTTATACATTTCTATTGATGGAAAAGATCGTTTGTCTCTGAAATTGTTGAGGCAGAGTGTTTCATTGTTGTAGGTTTTTATTACAATTTTTAAATAAAAATAGATACAATAAAATTTTAACTTGTTTTTAGAGTAGCATAATATATGATTACCCACTTATTTCTATATTTTGAGTTTTCCATTTTCTTGAAGCATAAATATCATCTGATTACCTACACTAATAGGTAACTTATATAATCTAATCTAATGTATTCATCGTAGTGCTTATTAAGTTAAAACAATTAAGGCTATCTTTAATACTATGAAACCATCAACGAACTGGCATTCACATTTTTTCATGCACTTTATGTGATTTATTGAATTAAAAGATGAAATACTTAGCTTAATTTATAAACATCTTATATATATCTATAATTCTCTGTAGAAATATTGAACTTAAAGATCGCATTTGTCTTGGTATTGTTATAAGTGGCTGATCATATTTGTTTGTTTTAGAGCAAAACCACATTGGGCTATCTGCTGTGAAAATCCCGGATTTTAGTGTTGTAAGTGGGTAAACCGGTGACGTCAGGTTTGTAGAGCATTGGCCCGGCATGGCCAGGTGGTTAAGGCACTCGACTCGCAATCTGCGGGTCGCGGGTTCGCATCCCCATCCCATCCAAACATGCTCGCCCTTTCAGCCGTGGGGGCGTTATAATGTGACGGTCAATCCCATCTTTTACCAACGAATAGGCCAACTCTTGGGCTACGGGTGGGTGGTGATGACTAGCTGCCCTCCCTCTAGTCTTACACTGCTAAATTAGGGACGGCTAGCGCAGATAGCCCTCGTGTAGCTTTGCGCGAAATTCAAAAAAAACAAAAAACAAACAAACTTTCGAAACAATAAGTCCACTAAAACTCCGTATTTTATACACGTACTTTAGAAGATTAAGGACAGGAGTAATAATAAAGTTACACATATTAACATTTCCTTCACATGGATAAGGAGGAGGCTGAACAATCCGCATCTGTTGCTATGGGAACTGAAACTTCCCTTCAACTACTCGTAACCAACGTTATTCATTTCCTTGGACTTTGATTGGATTTATGTGATCAACAGGCTTTAAAACCGCCCATCAATAGAAGCACTAAGAATCAAAGATTGAAAGTAAAGAAGAACATGATAAAATGTGTCGACCACACTACATCTGATATATTCAGAGTCGACGAGGCTTGTGTCTCTTACAGTTGATTGAGTCTTTGTAGGGGCTTACTTCCGATTATTTGTACTTTTTTTTTCCGAATCGCGGTACTAACTTCCGATTCTTATTACTTTCTTTCCGAGTCCTGATATTTTCTTTCGAATCGCGGTACAAACATCCACTTCTTAGTACTTTCTTTCCGAGTTGGGATATTTACTTCCGAATCGCGGTGCTAACTTCCGATTCTTATTACTTTCTTCCCGAGTCTTTATACTTTCTTTCCGAGTCGCGATACTTACATCAGATTCTTATACTTTTCTTCCGAATCGTGATCTTTACTTCCGAATCGCGGTACTAACTTCCGATTTGTTGTACTTTACTTCCGAATCGCCAGACAGCTTTACCCTCAAAATGTCCCAAATTAGTTCAAATTTATTTACCGTATTTCGTGATTACTCTTTTCTAATAGTTTGTTTTGTTTGTTTGTTTTCTAATTTCGCGCAAAGCTACACTAGGGCTATCTGTGCTAGCCGTCCCTAAGTTAGCAGTGTAAGACTAGAGGGAAGGCAGCTAGTCATCAACACCCACCGCCAACTCTTGGGCTACTTACC
>NW_013665747.1:525669-527112 GCF_000517525.1 Limulus polyphemus
ATTGGGCTATCTGCTGTGCAAATTCCGGATTTTAGTGTTGTAAGTGGGTAAACCGGGGACGTCAGGTTTGTAGAGCATTGGCTTCAATAATAAATCTTTTACTATGCTAAACACAGTAGAGACGCCAACGAGTGTTTTAATGAAGGTTTAAGGGTCTAATAGTCAGACCTTTCTTATAACAACTCTAAACGTTAACAGTGAATATGTATATATATCTTTATCATATCTAATAATTAGCTACGTCCATGAAATGTTTAACAGCTTTGTAGATTAACAGAACTTATCTATTTGAATAGATGGAAGATGGGGGGAGAAAGGTATATAATATGCATTCTTTTAACACTTCAAGTCCTGTTTTATTGTATATTAATAAATTTGAATTTTTATCGTTGGTATCGCCCAGTTTTTCTTGCTCCCCGAACTTAGTTTGCACGCACATTGTAACAGTATATTAGCTTTTAGTATCTAAGATCACGTGCCAGTCCCTAGTGAGGTTCAGTATATTTGTAGCATTAAACTAACATAAAATTGATAACTTGCAGTATGTATTTGATTCTCGGCAGATGCCGAAACACATTTTAATGGACTACTGTTTAAATTATTCATGTGGAAAAGCTTGCAGCCTTACTTTTTCTCTACATGATATATAAACACACTGAATGTATACTTTACTGCTGCTAGCTGACTAGATTCCCATACATTATTCATCGACCCCAGATTCCAATTTCACCTTCCATTGAGATTATTTTAGGCAGCTGTTTTCATATGCATGAAATTTTTATAGTTTCCGTTTTTGATTTCTATTTATCTATCTATCTATCTGTCTTAACACCAATCTGTCTTTCTGTCTATTAATGTACGTCTTTTGTCTGTATGTCGTTCTCTCTCTATCCGTCACCATAGCTGTTTCTTACTTGCGTATCTATTCTACCTGTCTAAAATGAAAAATAAAACAAACAATTCTATTTCGTATCAGTAGACATTAATGTATACTAAAAGAAAACGATTCTACAATCAAAGTGTACAGTTATTTTCTTCCTGTTCCATGTATTCATCAAAGAGACATAATTATTCACTTTACTTTCAGAAAGTATTTATATTAGATCGTCAAGAAATTAATGTCGCTATTTTTTAGATGAAAAAACCTGAATAACTTATATATCAAAACAAAACATTTATTAAATAAAATAGTCTCCATTCTTATTGATGATGCTTTTCTATCTTACAATCAGGTTGTTAATGCCCTATTTAAAGAAATCCCTTGGGTTTGAAGCAAAAAAAAGTCGATGTCCTCTTTAACACCTTCCACATTTGCATGCGTTTTCCCATTGAGATGGTGTAGCAGGGAACGAAAAAGATGGTAATCTCATGGTGCCATATCTGGAGAATATGGTGGGTGAGGGAGAACTTCCCAACCCAACTCCATAATCTTGTGTTGCGTCA
>NW_013665747.1:527810-529212 GCF_000517525.1 Limulus polyphemus
GAATGAAATTTGCTGAATCGTTGTTGACACTTACTAACGTTCAAAACATTCCCATAAACTTCTTTGATAGTCTTTGTGGCTACAGAGGCGTTGTTTCCCTTCTTGTATTCAAACAGCATTACATGTGTGTCTCGTCATGTGCCATCATTATAAGGGATTAGAGTATACTAAACTTCACACATTATATAGGCTACAGTAACGTGACGTTTAGGTGGTTTGTTTAACTATTATATGTGATGTACTTTTTTTGGCGGGTGGTTAATGAAAGTGTTCCAAAACACGACTTTATTTTCTTGACGATCTAATACTTCAAACTTTGATTTCTTTCGTTTGATGGTCTTTTATAGAAGCATTTGCCATTATTTGAATTTTTCTCCGCATTCTATTACATCTTATATAAAAACTCCTTTTCTTTATGAATATAAACCTTAAGTTTGTTTCATTTATCTTACTTATCAAAGACAGTTGTTAATTTGTGTTTAGAAATATATGATACTTATTTTGGTTAAACAAAGCAGTCTCCTCCTTGCTTGCATCAAAATTCTGCCTAAAGATTAATGAAAACAGTGTCAAACGGTGCATGTCTAATAAGATACAAATATTTAGATATACCTTTTTTTTACATAAAAAGTGCATCGTTCTTCGATGTTACACGTCCGGCTTTTTAGTAAATTATAAAGCTGATGAGAAAACCCTTTGACCTTTATGTAAACGTCAGCCTAACCCGATTTCGTATTCTAGTATAGAGTTGCCATGGTAACGCGTACTGTTTCATCTCTTTGAGGAAAGAAACAGTGATATTTTGGAAAGATATGTTTATTGTTGCAACATGAAAAGATGACGACGACTATGTTCAGTTAAACATCAACCAAGTGAGATTACAGCTTGCAAAAAAAGAAAGACGGTGAATTTTAAAATGCTTTATAATGGGTATTTTAAGACTCAATTATAGAGTTATCGGTAAAAACGGTAAGAGACGGCCATGAAATATTGCTAAGTGATTTCAAACAGGTAATCTAACTTGGATGATGTTTAACTGAACATAGTCGTCGTCATCTTTTCAAACAGGTAATCTAACTTGGATGATGTTTAACTGAACATAGTCGTCGTCATCTTTTCAACAGGTAATCTAACTTGGATGATGTTTAACTGAACATAGTCGTCGTCATCTTTTCAAACAGGTAATCTAACTTGGATGATGTTTAACTGGACATAGTCGTCGTCATCTTATCAAACAGGTAATCTCACTTGGTTGTTGTTTAACTGAACATAGTCGTCGTCATCTTTTCAAACAGGTAATCTCACTTGGTTGTTGTTTAACTGAACATAGTCGTCGTCATCTTTTCAAACAGGTAATCTTACTTGGTCGATGTTTAACTGGACATAGTCGTCGTCATCTTAT
>NW_013665747.1:530212-533234 GCF_000517525.1 Limulus polyphemus
TTGGATGATGTTTAACTGAACATAGTCGTCGTCATCTTATCAAACAGATAATCTCAGTTGGATGATGTTTAACTAAACATAGTCGTCGTCATCTTTTCAAACAGGTAATCTCAGTTGGTTGATGTTTAACTGAACATAGTCGTCGTCATCTTATCAAACAGGTAATCTCACTTGGTCGATGTTTAACTGAACATAGTCGTCGTCATCTTTTTCAAACAGGTAATCTCACTTGGTTGATGTTTGACTGAACATAGTCGTCGTCATCTTTTTAGTCAGGTACTTCATTTTGATTTGTAGAATTACTTTCTCTTAAGCTTCACAATTTGTATAAATATAAATCTAAACTACTCTAGTTATTCGTATGCCGTTCCCCTGAAAATCTGTTGTCTTTCTGTTGTGGGTTTTGTTTTCTGTCTGTTTGTCCATACTATCACAAAAGAACTCAGCTATTAGAACTGTTAGAGAGAGATTTCGTTGGATATATGTAAACAGTCAACTTTGGTGAACATAGTACAAATACAGTACAATGATGAAAGCTAAAATTCTTCGATCATTTCAGTCTTGCAAGAAGAAAAAAGATAGTAAAAGACTTGCTTTAATACTTCCGAATGGTTTGTTTGTACTTTGAAAGAACTTAGTATATCTCACAGAAAAGCAAGTTAATTTAATCAGTATTTACCAGTTCCTTAATATGTGAAAAATACATAGGATTTTCTACTGAGGAATAGCCTATACCAAAACTGCTTCTAGCTGATTGATGGAGCCTGATGCCTTCAGTAGTGTAAAACAGATCTTTATCAGCAGCTGTTCTCGTAGTTCTTAGCTCAGTCGTGCTAGGTGTTAATGGGCCTTGTGAAATGATGTGAAACGCTAAATTCGGGGACACATCGCTGGGTACCCATAATTTTTATCTTAACCAAAAGCGAACCAGCCAACTATTTAATGCTAATCAGACTATGTGCAGCTATCAACAGTAATATTAGAAAACTTAACTCAGTAAAATTGTATCACTTTGTATGAAGTTTAAAAACTAAACAAGTGTTGAAAAAGTTTGCCTCTTTGGTCAGATATTTCACTAAAAAATTACAGTTTTTCACGTTTATTTAAAATACTGTTAAACAAATCTTAAAAATCGCGTATTTAAAATATTTTCACTGTCTTTGAGCTAAAATATAAAAGCTATAATTGTTTTACAAGAACTTTCTGAAACTGCTACTTTGTCTTATGGACCACAAATTTAAGCATAAAGTGTGTATGTTTTATTTCAAAGCTGCATCAAAGAAGAATCGAACTCCCCAACAGTAGCGTTGTAAATCCGTAGACTTACCACTGTACCACTGGTGGACTTGAGCGTGATACCCATAAAACATTCAGTAAGATATGTTATCACTTATTTTTCTTTTTTATTAAAAGTAAATATAAATTAACAAAAACACGTTCGACTGAAACACGGGATACATGAACCTAATTTTTAACTATTCCATAACAAAATTGTGGTTTGTGTAGGAGATCGGGCATGGTTTAGTAATTAACGATCCGGTCTATGTATCCATCGGAAGGTTTATGGCTCAAGTTCCGTTGTGGCAATATTACACTTCCTTTGTTTGTTGGATGCCCTCCAGTGGTACAGCGGTATGTCTGCGGACATACAACGCTAGAAACCGGGTTTCGATACCTGTGGTGGGCAGAACACAGATAGTCCTTTGTGTAGCTTTGTGATTACTTACAAGCAAACAAACAAACAAAATTGTTTGTTGACCTAGATATGTCCAACAATAAACTGCATGCATGCAGGAAGGCAACGGAAATCCACCTCATCTGTTACTTCCCATGACAGATGCAATGGTTTTATGAATCATTGTGTCTGCCTATTCTCAATCTCGAGAGCCGTTAATAATAATAATAATAAAAGATATAAGAAGAAGAAGTTTTCCATAACTTCTGTAGAAGCAGTGAAAACCCTATATATTTTCCACTAATAATGGTGGAAATAAACAATGTTACTCGCTATTGTTTTGTACAGAAAGCTGATACAGTTAGACAAAAAAATATTAGAACAAGAGTTTACGTTTAATAAATCTTAATGCTGAAGGTAAGGGAAATGGCTGTATGTGTTTGAAGTAGCAGAGAATAACGTTATATTCTCTATAAAGTGGTAGCTTAAGCAGTGACGTCAGATGAAGATGGCTGAAAGTATCATAATTCTAAATAACTCGTCCCCAAGTGGCACAGCGGAAAGTCTGATGGCTTATGACGCTAACGGCCTATTGTGTAGCTTTGTGTTTAACAAGAAACAAACAAATAAATAAATAAATAACTTTACAAAATGTTAAGTTTTTTGTAAAGCATGAAACAAGCGTTTTTGTGTCTATATCATAAGTAACAGGAACGTTTAAAATTAATGTTTTTAATGTAGCATGCTATAGTTATATCTTACGAACAGATCTAATGTTGTAAGGCAACGCTCATTTTATTTATAACATATTTTAAACTTTGTTGATATCTATTCAGATATTTCAAAATATATTTATTTTGTTTTAGGATTCATAAAACTTTCATAAGATAAATATATAAAAGCAGAATCAACATTGTATTAATATTACTAATAACTGTTTGCAAACTGGCATTTTAAGCCTACATTAATCCTCATAGACTGTTTAGTAATGAAACGGTTAAGTCATTTCGTATTATATATTTTTTTCCTTGTTTGTTGTTAAGCTCAAAGCTGTACAAGGGTCTATCTGTGTTCTGCCCATCTCGGGTATCGAAACTCGATTGTTAGCGTTATACGCTCTTAGACTTAACGCAGAGTCATTAGGGGGGTGTATTTTATTGAATCTATAACTGAAACTCTCATGAAAAGGATAATAAATCATAGTAACTCTTCTTTTTTCTTTCCTAAGTAGAAATTTATTTTCAGTAAATACATTAAGTTACTTGTCACACAATCAACCTTACCTTTCCATCACAGACGTCTTAGTTTTCAGTTCTTATGTAACATGTAACATGTTTATTTTATTTT
>NW_013665747.1:534234-545994 GCF_000517525.1 Limulus polyphemus
ATATATATATATATATATATATATATAAGATCCAAACTTGGCTATTTTGTTTTCAACTGGACTTACCAGATGTTTTGCATATATTCATTCTGCTACTTGACCACTTGTATTCTCGCATGAAATATTATTTTTGCTTCTGAATTACCCAAGTTTCCAAGGGTGACACAAGGACATGAAAGCTCTCTTAGAGGTTGTCGTTGGCCTTTCCGTGGGCTACAGTGATAAAGTCACTGAGCATGCAGACACTGCAAAAACTGCAGCCCATTCATTTTTATTGTTTTTAGTAATCTATTTTCATTCATGCAAGAATTTGATACATCAGCATTTGATTAATGAAAATTTGATTTACAAATATAAGACATTATCCTTCTTAAATAGCTCTCGTAACTTTACATTCTGTGATTTCATCATTGATGACGGACTTTATGTTAACTATTGACACGTATTTGTATGTTGAAATAATCATTGTTACAGGCTTTTGCTCGTTTGTCTAGATGTTTTGCTTTGTAAGTGTTTCACAGGAGCAAGAGTAAGCTACCACGTATGTAAACTGATGCGTAGTTTTTGTTTGTTAATATGATTGGGTTTTAAAGTTGAAGTTAATGGTGCCTTGAAAATAAACGGAAGAAAGATTTGGTATGTGAAACCAAATGTTTCCTTTCCTTTTTTTTTTTTTTCAAATTTTCACACTTATGGGTGCATGTACATATTTTACTGTAGAGAAACTTGACGTGTTATCCGGTTAACTTGTTAGTGCTCTAGTTATTATCATCGATCATTTCCCTTCTGTGCCACTTAAATTATTTCATGGAAGGGGTTCCTGGCGTACTGTGTAGCTTCAATTGTGACATATATATATGTACTGTGCGTAAGTATAGTGACACTTGAATAATGTTTAAGTAGTGCTTTCAGTAGTAATTTGTTGGTTCTCTAGATATAGACTTCCTGGAGCTTTTTTAGGGATGAACAAAGAGATTTCACTTCTTTGTTTCGAATTAAACACAAAGTTACACAATGGGCTATCTGTGCTCTGTCCTCCACGGGTATTGAAACCCGGTTTCTAGCTTTGTAAGTCCGTAGACATCCCGCTGTGCCACTGGAGGGCAAGAGATTTAATAGAAAGTTTAGAATATTTAGGAACAAACCACATATGTAGGATTTTTTTTTATGGTTTCTCTAAATGTTCTTTTCGTTGATGAAAATATTTTCATGTTAACTTATATCTGTTTGAAAGCTATAGAAATTTTCTTCTGTAACAAAACATCGAGTAAACTTAGGTTTAACGAGTAAGGTAGAAAATGGCAAAATATTCTGTTAACCAAAACCCTTATTTATTTAATACTAGCTGGCATATCCTTTCAGTGCACAGAGCAGATATAGAGAGGTCATACCAGGACGGTAGCTCCCCTATGTTACTCCCGGGGAGGCCCTAAAAGTACATGGCAGGTTTGGTGATGATCGGTTCAGAGTTTTACGATGAATAAGTGGACATATACACAGAATTTTGTCAAATACTAATTTAGATTAATGTTAAGTTTATGGCATTCAAACGAAGCACACACGTAAAATATCACACTTTTCGGAATATAAGACGCACCGGTGTATAAGATGCACCCTTATTTTGAAGACAAAGTTTTAGGGAAAACTTTACTATACTAACTTTACTAACTCCATTACTATAATTTATTATTTTATTATTTAGGGAGCATTAAAAATAGTTATGTTTTGAAAAGAAAAAAAACTACTATTGTTATAAATAACACATTCAATTGAACTAAACTATAAACATATTAAACACACTGTTTATTACGATTAGTATGTTTTTAATAACGCCCCATTTATCAGTAAGCATTTAATTTATGTGGAAATATACTGAAATCTTTGGTTGCCTCAACAAAGATAAAAATAACTATAAAAGTAAATCAAGTAATAAAATAAGCTGAATTTTCTGAGCAGTATCGTTTTTCAGCATGATTTGACTTGTATGTTGCTCGAGTATCTGAAGCATGCTGAGAGGAATATTTATTTTTCTTTGTGTAAGTAAAGAAGATAAGAGTGATTTATATATCACGTAAATACTGTGGTGCGATATTTAATAAATGCACACAATTTGAGAACGTTTGGTAACATTTGCTAATATATGAAAGTAGTATCAACTTCACAGGACGTGACGTTTTTCAGAAATGTCTGGGTGTGTGAATATGTCACATCATAACTCCTGCACGGCTGGTCTACAATGATAACATTTGACATGTCGACACAAATCCTCAAGACGTTGATAGTAGTTTATTGACCATATTCTAACAAAAACTATTTTTATGTGGTGCTTAAATAATATATCTATCAACATATATGATAGTTTAACCTATGTTGACAATTTTAAGGTGTGTTACAGGTGTTTTGTAATGTAATTTAAATACTTCCCAAACGTATTTCTTATAATTCAGTTAGCTTTTCCGTGTTCGATACCCGTTAGGTATCATCAAATGGTGCTTGGCATTTTTTATTAATGATATCAAATCTGTACGTATAAGGGTTTGTGTTACTTGTGTAAGATGTATAAGGGTTTGTGTTACTTGTGTAAGATGTTTTGATGTTTTCTAGGAAATGTTTGTTAATTTTTAGTATATGCATTTCCATATCGACCGTTTTAATTAGTTTGATAGACAATTGTAACTATAACATATATATTAAAATACATTTGTTTAGTACTTTAAGCACGTACTTACCTGTAATTGAAGGTCATGCTGCTTCTCATACATATTAGAATATGTACCATTAGGTAATTTTCTATGCATAAATATCATATACACATTTCACCCATTTAGTCATGAAGACAACACAGTGTTACAAATCAACCAGATTTAGGTTTAGGAGAAGACGTATGAACGAATTAAAAAAGCTCGTGGAATGATAGACTGATTGATAATCAATCTTTGTGGAATACAGTAAGGAAGTCCCTGGTGGTGGTGGATAATAAAGTGTAATGTTCTATACGATATTTTGTAATGTGCATAGAGCAGATGTCAGTGATCTGGACAGACTTCTGGTGCAAGGAAGAATGATAAATTGTAACAGGAACGTGTATGATTATTGGGTAATGTCGAATAGTGGTGTTGACAAAATGCAAATTGAATATAAGAAAATAATATCATGTATAGTAGTTATATAAGCACCTTAAACTATGATACCGGAAATGCTATAGTTCAGGCATAATTCCTTTCTTGGTACTTTTTTGGTATGAAAAGCAAAAGTGTCATAATCTACATGCAAGTAGACTTTTTGTCATTTTAAGGAGCCCCCAGTGTAACAGCGGTATGACCAGGACTTACAACACTAGAAACCGCATTTCGATACCCGTAGTGGGCAGAGCACAGATAGCCCTTTGTGTAGCTTAAAGGTCTGACAAATAATTTGATCAATGCCTACAAAATGTCAGAAGTGTCATGGTCATGTATATTTAATCTGTGGTATGTTTTCAAGTCTAGCACGCACTTTGATATGTATTGAAAAAAGTGCCATAGCTCAAACGTTACTAATGTTATACCTTCAGGTGTAGGAGAAACTTTAATTTAATGTTTTAGAAATAGTATGGTCTACATAAAACTAATTTGGGGTAAACTTCTAGGTGTGGAAGACTGTAATCTATGATTACAGAAGTATCAGGGTCCAGTAGCATGTTTTCATGCCAAGAAGGCATTTAGCCGCAGAAGTATCGCGGTGAAGACATAACTAGTATTTTAGTACATTTACAGGTCTGAATGACACTTCGTTCAGTATTAACAGAAATACTAAAGCACAGACATAATTAATATAGTGATTAGATTCCACGTCTAAAAGACACTCTGAGTTTTGCTGACAAGAGTTTAAGGCGCAGGCATATCTTATCTTATTGCTCGTTTTCAGATCTGGAAGACACTCTGATGTTTAGCCGTGGAAGTGTCATGACATGAAATAATTTATATTCTGCTATGTTTTCAGGTGTTGAAGACACTTTAATTTATGGCCGCAGCAGATGTATCGTGGTTTAGTGAGTCTATTTTCACTTGAACCAATAAACCAGATAATGCACCAGTTCCCAGTGAAATATATGTGACAATGAATTCCAAGTCATTACGTTCATTCATGATACGTGTCATTCCGTAGTGTAGACTTTTAACTTTGTTTTGTACTAGTGTACGATGTTTTAGTTCATTTTTAGCAATATATTAATATTAAAAAAATCTGCTGGATCATTGGTCTCATTTTGACGAGTTGTTTTCGGTGCCTTTAGATCTCTGTTTAGTTGCTTGAAGAAAGACCTATAACTGTATTTTTCTTTTGTTGTTACTCCCCTAGCACTACGTGTTCAAGTTCACAGCTGGCTTTCTTCAGTGCATTTATTAGTTGTAGCTTGGATATTTAGTTTCATTGGTGCGCCCATTGAACTTACGTACCACTCATTACCAGTTAACATTATTATTACCATGTATAAGATTCCACATGAGAATCTTAAGAAAGACATATAAGGTACCATTTACGCCAGTGCACGTCTTTGCCATATGTTACTCCTCCTATCTATTTATATATAAATATATATCCACTTTATTTGACTTCTCTGTGGCAATTTATATAAAATATTATTTAAGACAAAAGTACAAAATGTCTATGGTTATATTTCTGCATTAATCATTTTTTATTGAAGTTAGTTTTATTGTGTGAGTATTAGCAGCTTGACAAGGAAGGTGCTTTGGTTTGTAAGTGCTTGTGTTTGGATATGTATAACTTTTAACAAGATGACCAGCATTGTAAGCTATAATAAACTAGATATGTGTGTTGGTGTTCACCTAAATATTTCGAATACTTTTGTTTACTTGAGACAGACAAAGGAACGAAGTTAGTTGAGCAGATGCAATGTTTCCCTTTAAATTTTACCACCGTTCAAGGTAGTATGATAATTTCAGCCAATGAGAAGAAGAAGAAAGTATATTTGATGTTCATGCATAATGGGTTCTAAATAGATGTTTGAGCAACGGAGACGTTCAACTGTTACAAAATAATACTGTCTCTACCGTGGTTGATTTTAAGTCTTTTCTGCTGTTGTTGATGTGAGTAGAATCCTATGTATGCTCTTCAGTTTCTCCATCTAAAATGCAAGAAATAGTCTCTGGTTCTCTTGTTTTATATTGGTTATTTATGTTCTCACAAGCATCAATGTTTATTTATTATATTACTTCCTACTGTATGTGTTTATATATATATATATAAGAGTATAGTTTTCCTTTTTTCTGTGTCAGTTGACATGAAGGTATATATTTTTGTTTTATCTATAATTTCCCTAACTCAATATGGGTAAAAATACCAGTCCAATAATTATGTCTGAAACATAACAATGTACTTCTTAGATACTAAATGTCTTCTATTTTGTTTCCACGAACAGCCAAATAAATATAGGCTAGTTTAATCTCTTTTATATCTTTTATGTTCACAAATATAAAAAGAAAATTCAATTATTTCGACAGCTTGTTTTTGTTTCCCTTGTGTGTACAAATAAAAAAAAATCACTCCTTTCAAAGTTCAATAGGTTTCTTCTTTTATTAAAAAGAAATAAAAGTGCAATTCTTTTGATCAATTTATTAGACATTTCGGTTTGCTTTTACAAATTAATGTCTATTGTTCAGACAAAACTATATTCTTCAGTTACACTTAATTTAATAACGCATTTCTACTATAATATGAATTACTATTGAGAAACCATTGTTGGCTGTACAGTTATCTTACGTTTGTTTTGCTTCTTACGACGAATCTTATTACTATGACCCTGAAATCACTTAGTACTGAACCGGTAAACAATCTTTAGTTCTTTGAGATCTTGTTCATCAGAGTCCCAATCATTGTGGGGAAGAACAGGATTGGCAACAACGTTCAGTTACATAGGATTTTTCGTCTTTCTGAAGGACCTAATTTATGATACGTATGATACCACCTACACCAACTCGTATTGTGAAAACAATATAAGCAAGACCAAGTGGCTTTCATATCTTCTCTCTAGTATAAAAAAGAATGAAATGTGAATGATTAGATCCCATAATCCACTGATAACCGTTTGCTTTTTAAACATTAATCAAGCCGTGCTTTTCTCTTTATATCTGAGATAAGCAATTTTCAGACTGATTGTTAGTTGCCATATGATGCTTTTGTAATGTCGTTCTTCTTACCGTTGAATCTTAATCTTTGTTGCACGTCTTTGTTCTCGGTCACTCACCAATGGTCGACAGCTACAATTTTCTTAGTATTCCTGGTTATAGACTTTGATGACGTCAGAGAAATGTTTGTTTTTATAATGACTGTCATGTTAGACGGCAACATATTGTCCTTGATTTTTTTCATTGTTTTGTTTGTTTTTAATTAAGCACCAAGCTACACAATGGGCTATCTGTGCTCTGCCCACCACGGTTATCGAAACCCGGATTCTAGCGTTGTAAGTCCGCAGACATACCGCTGTGCCACTGGAGGGGGGGGGACATTGTTTTGAAGAATAACCATGTTGTAACTACATCTTTGCACGTATATGCTTATACAGTTACCTGAAACATCATATAAGCAAGATATTCTGCATATACAAGTTACTGAAGTATATTACAAATGTGTGTGTGGGTCCTTCTAAAGTGGTCATGTTAGTGTTTGTATATATGTTTATGAACGAAATAGTTATTCAATAGTTTATTTACGAAGGCATTCTAAAAATAAATATATATTTGGTTAGCAGGTGCCTAATTAATAGTAAAAGAAAACTTATAGCAAACAAATATACTTGCAACTATAGTCAGCCTTATAATTTCTAGCAATGCACGAATTCCCATCTTATTTTAGCCTGCGGTATGTAAACAACTAAATATTGCAATTCTTACTAGGGGAGAAACATTCGTGCTTCGCGTACGAAGCATTTATTTTTTAGTTGTGGCATTTTATATTTGAATACACAAGGCTTATAAATTGTAAAGGCAGTACTGTGTATAGTAACTAAAACAGCTAAGTGACCTGCCTAGACTACTCTCACGTATGAGGTTAGGTACGAAGAGTTCTGAACGAATCTGATGGCCGTGTGGGGCGTCTCAATGACCACGAGGTTAAACCTATTCCACAACACGTGATACTATAAACAAATAAAGAAATGCACACACAAAACCTTCTTTTTAGGTTCATTTTTGCGTAGTTTAATGGAGGTTAAAAATTTCCCCACGCGCGCACACGCACACACGCATTACTCTTTTGATTATACAGATTTATGCATCTGAAGTAAGATCTAAAATCTCCCCACTTTATTTGTTTGTCAAGTAATTAAAAATAAATGCATATAACAAGTTATACGCAATTACGTAAATAAAAGAATTAGAGCAAGTTCCTATACAGGCATAAACTTATCTTAAAGCGTCAAAATATAAAAAAGATTTATTTAGAAGACGATCAGAAGCAGCCAAACGGTTTTACTCTTGAAGCTAGACGGTTATATGCGGTGGATATTGCAAACTCAACGATATTTGAACGGTTCGCTAAATTGTATAGTGGTAAATATCCGCAACTTATATGGTGTATAAAATTTCACGACTCAATTAATTCAAGCTACATGTGCTGACTGTTTTACGGTTCCACAAGGCCATTTTACGTAGTCTTCCTAGGATTATTAAGCTTATGTAACTATCCTGGTGACTTTAAGCCTTAACGAATCTGTACTTGTGAAGCACGAAACTTGAAATATTTGAAAATTATTATAATTTTTTATGGAATTTAAAAGCAGAAAGCTTTAGAAATCACTTCCGTTCAAATTCTACACAGTTCTTTCAAAATGCTGTTATATTTAGTTTTTAATTGCAGTGTTTAAAACTTTTTTATGTTTTGCAACATAGCCGCTACTTATTTTAACGTATGCTTATTTTTTATCGTAAATTACTGAAACATAGCCATTGCACAATTTAACGGAAGTTTATTCTTATTGAAAATAACTAAAACATAACCGCTACTTATTTCAACCGAAGCTTATTCTTATCGTAAATACTGAATCTTAGCCGTTGCATATTTTAACGCAAGCTTATTATTATCGTAAGTTACTGAAACATAGCTTATTTTAACACCAGTTTATTCTTATCGTGTGTAATACAATATTCTCAGCTTGTGTCAATTTCACAATTGTAAAGAAAGTGTTAGTAGTGTTAAGTGGAAATAACACAAGTAATTTCTGAGTAAAGTCTAAGGTACTGCGAGCTCAAAATCTCAAAAGGGCACTAAAGTATTATGAATAATTATACAGATTTTGAAACATTCTACTACATCACCTATCAATAATAAAATAACAACAAGGCTAAAGAAGTAACTGATAGTTTGTAAAATTGGTGAAAGTTTAGAGGATTATCACATGTGATGTAGCATTAAGTTTAAATGCAGATACTTTGTAACGCAATAATGTGAATTAGCCCTCTTCTGATTTTAAGCCAAAGCCTACTTATCTATATGTGTGTGTATGTGTTGACTGGTAGTTATTTGGATATCGTTACATCTAGAAATCGTTGTAGAATATTTCGTGTTAAAAATAATTGTCATTTGAATACTCATAAGTGCGCGTGTAAGTCTCAAGCACGTCTATCGAGTGCGCTATCGCAGAAAATATCATGCCATATGCTGAGAAATGAAACTCTGAAGCACATGCCCAAAACTGTAAGGTTGTTCTGGTTGTGTTAAAAATCTTCAGACAGTAGGCGAGCAGCTGGGGTTCTATTGACCGTGAAAGAATACGAATACGCATTCCAGTCTGTTAGATGATGAAAAAGTCGTATTATGTGGAACGTTCGGCGGTTTCAACAGGCACAGCAGGTGTATCGTATAACTGTACATACATTCATAAGATGGGAGGAAAATAACTCGAGTACTATGTTGATCTTCACTGTTAAGATCTTTTGGACGACAGATTCCTTGAGGAACATATTGAATTTTACCCCCACAGAAAGCAGAAGTAACAATTTTCGGCACTCACTTGGTCACATAAAAAAAAATCGACAAGACGTCTTAGTTCTTCCTGGACAGTTTTATTTCCATTGAACAGTGACTTTCAAACCATTTATTAACTAAACAAACATAAATAATGAAGTTTTGTAACGTTTTTAATGTAGTGTGATTGAAGGCTTCAAAACCTTAATGTGTTTTGTAATTTTTTTTAATCTATCAATAAAGTCTTTTACATCATATCTACATATATATTATATAGGCTCAGTGGCTCAACGGGTTTCGATACCTGTGGTAGACGCAGTACAGCTAGCCAATTGTGTAGCTTTGCGCAAAAAACAGTATATTCTGTGTGGCGTGATAACCTTATGTTATACTATGTTCATTACGCTCAGTGAGAACGTACAACGTTTACTGATAACGCATATTTCTGTAGTAGAGTGAACCGATTTTTCTAGTTTCTGAATGTCATCAATAGAATAACTGATGTGAAAATCGTGATCAATGTGAACTTATGCACGTCACATCAAATAGCTATAGTTCTACGATAAGACACTTCTCTGAAATTGAATTCACAATCTCAGTTAAACTGATCGTTTTATCCCTGTATGTAGCCGCTTTTATTTGTACTTGTAATCTATTCATCCCATGTTTATATGATTTGATAAACACGGAGCAATAAGCTTTTTCGTTAATAGCTATACATTTGTACACCTACTCTGGAGTATTTATTACTAACACAAATGTTGTCGCCTCATAGAAAAAAACAAACAAAAAAAAACATGTCTTGATGTTATGATGAATAGTTCATAAACTCGTTTTTCGTTATAGGCATAAATAGTAGATTTAGTTTCTCGATATTTGCTTTTCAGTTATAATAAAACGCAAAGTTTGATAGATAGTTCAAAGGTATTTTTCAAACTAAAGTATTTGTCTTACCAGTGAAAATTGAATCGAAAGGATTACTTGATATATGTCACACTTGTGAAAATTGGATTGGAACTTACAAGACTTAGATGCACTCAGACCTGTCAAAACTGGCTTGGAACAAGTCCTTGATATATGTCACACCTGTCAAAACTGGTTAGGAACGAGTCCTTGATATATGTCACACATGTCAAAACTGGATTGGAACGATGCATTGACATGATATATGTCAGACCTGTTACAATTCGGCAGGAATTAGTCCTAAATGTATCACCGTCAAGTTACTTTCTTAGCAAACTGCATAATGGATTTGTAGAAATTTAAAAAACGCTCGATAGAGCAATATAAAATTTCTAGTGAATTTATTAAAAGAAGTAATATCATAAATACGTACGTGTGTAAAATTTAACGGACCTTTTTTTTTCCCATTTCCATTGTTACGTACCAATTGCTTGTTTTCTGTTACATTATTTTTCGGTGTATAAGACGCACTTTTTTACCTCAAAATTTGATGTCATAATGTGCTTGCGTCCTATACACCGAAGGTATGAATAATATATATGTATATATACGATGTACACAAGCCATGGGTAAATATATTTAAATATGCATGCAGTTTCTACCCATAGTATTCTACCATAGTATAAATAACTTTTTGAATGTAAGTTTCTCCAGATGACGATTTCATGCTGTGGGGTCGAAACTATATGATAAATAAAATCAGGACTTGCCTACTGTAAAAGTTGCGGTAATTGTACTTTTTGAATTAATTATTCAGCTCATGTTTCTAACTTTAAAACTATTTATGACGTAACTAGGAAATGCGTTTGTTTGGAACGAGACTTACTTTAATTGGTTTTGATCATTAGTACCAATATTAGTAAAAGTTTAATCGTAACTGTGCATGCAGACATAAGCTTTCAAACAGCCTCTTTTACTACGTTGCTAGGCAACTTAATCAGTTGCCGCGTCTAACGCGATCTGATTGGTGGAACGTGAAGGGGTCGTCCACGTATGGTTTGGATTGCCCTCTGAGAACGTCATTTCGTTTCTTGTTACTAAGACGTCTATTTCTGTGTGAACTGTTTCGTACACTCGCTCTAGAAGTGGAACGAGACTTATTAAACAACATTAGATGAGAAACAGTGCGGTCGTTTTGATAGTTTTCTTTTTAGTCATACTTTTTTATGCTTAGCTGTTGGTCTGCCTTATATTGTTGTATCTACATGTGAATGCAGCAGTAGAAACAGGTAGGTTGAAATCTGTACAGTAAAATTATTATATTCACTCTGTGTTACATTATAGTTAAGCATATAAACACGTAAGTACAATAACAGTAACTTTTACAGTTGGCAAGATCTGGTTTTAATGATTTCAGTAAATGTGTCTAGATATAAGAGAGGAATAAAACTTTGTGCACTAAGGAGATTTTAAAACTGCAATACTGTCATATCACTGTGTAAACCTCACTTATAAACAAATTATTTATATCAAAATATAGAAATAAATGGGTCTAGATATAAGAGAGGAATAAAACTTAGTGTACTAAGGAGATTTTAAAACTGCAATACTGTCATATCACTGTGTAAACCTCACTTATAAACAAATTATTTATATCAAAATATAGAAATAAATGGGTCTAGATATAAGAGAGGAATAAAACTTAGTGTACTAAGGAAATTTTCACACTGCAGTACTGTCATATCACTGTGTAAACCTCACTCATAAACAAATTATTTATATCAAAATATAGAAATAAATGGGTCTAGATATAAGAGAGGAATAAAACTTAGTTCACTAAGGAGATTTTCACACTGCTGTGCTGTCATATCACTGTGTAAACCTCACTCATAAACA
>NW_013665747.1:546762-562609 GCF_000517525.1 Limulus polyphemus
GATGTTTTGAGCTCTTTTGTGTTTAGAACAATATAATTTTTAAAGTAACAAATTGAATTTTTTTTTCAATAAAAAATCTTTCAAATGCGACTGTAGCTTTTTTTTTCCAAAAACTTTGTCTTCAAAATAAGGGTGCGTCTTATATCCCGAAATAGACGGTAATATGGTACATCTAAACGAGAAAAATTCTCCCCTCTTTCTTAATATAATTTGAACACCATCACAATTTTTCACGTTTTCAGAAAATTTGCAATACGTAGGAAAATGTTGCAATAATCCTGCTTATTTTTAATTAAGCACAAAGCTACACAATGGGCTATCTGTGCTATGCCCACCACGGTATCGAAACCCGGATTCTAGCGTTGTACGTCCGCAGACATACCGCTGTACCAATGGGGCAGCAATAATCTTATTTACTTAATTACAAAAATGATTTGACACCTCATATATTAAAAACGTCTGTGTGTGTGGGTTATGGGTTTTAAAGGACGATTGGCGTAAGTTAAGAAACTTGTCAGTTTCCGCTCTTACAAAAGCTGAAGAATAAACAAACAAAAAAATAATCTCGTGATCAATTGAAGATATTATTCAAACTGACCAAAAGTCTGGCGCACTTGCATATATGAACATACATATTTTCTCGCCACCAGATTTTAAATTCACGGTAAAACAATGTGTGTCGCATCTACGTTATAAGCAGCCACATGGGTCCGGCTCAGTGCGTTTTCTTTTTGGAAAATTTGCACTTACATAAGAATCAATGCCATAGTAACATTTTATTTTCAATTAGAAATCTAACCTATCATATTATATTAGGATGAAATTACAGAGAAGTAGTGAGATAAATGCTCACCATCATTGAGAGTCAATAGTATATGTAAGAATTGCATATCTGCCATCTAGTGATGTAAAGAGTAAGAACTGCCACAAATAAGCAACTGACAAGATTATTGTCTTTAATTACTTTGTGATGTAAACGTATTTCTGATGCTAATAATGACTTTCATTTTACAAACTAACGTATCTGACACTTAACTCGAATAGTTTTACAAATACTCGTAATATAATAAAGATTCGATAACTCGTTTTTGTATTAGTAAAATTTGAATATTCAAGCAGAAAGAATTACCCCTCTTTTTGTTCAATATGGTAACCAATAAATGTATAAGAGCACTTTTTTTAAACTGGCAGTTTTTGATACTTTGAGCTATCTGTCATCTATTCAACGCGGGTATCGAAACCCGATTTTTAAAAGCCATCAGATTTGCCGTTGAGCCACTGTTTGGCTAATAATTTTCTGTTGACTAAGGTGTTACAGACCATCATGATTGTCATTAGTCATTTTGAAGTGTTTCATTGATAGCAAACTACATTCTGACTATTCCAATATTTCAATACCCCTCGCCCCCCCCGCCCCCCCAGTGGCACAGCGGCATGTCTGCGGACTTACAACTCTAGAATCCAGGTTTCGATATCTGTGGTGGGCAGAGCACAGATAGCCCATCGTGTAGCTTTGTGCTTAATTACAAACAAACACCCCTGAAGATAAAAAACTACCCCTTAACCAATGTATCTTTAAATAATTATCCCCCTTTTCTAGTTTGTTTCAAGTTAAACAAAATGTTGGGTTGGGTAATTAAGGTTCTCCACCAGCAAATATCGTTAAGAATACACCTCAGGTCGTTTATAGTTGAAAAACGTGTTTATTCACGATAAATTTTATATCATCTCTAGCCACCCCTCTGTCTCAACGATAAGTCTAAAGGCTTATAACGCTAAAACCTGCTTTCAATACTCGTGTTGGTCAAGCGCAGATAGCCCATTGTATACTTTTGCGCTTTAACAACAAACACATATCAGCCCCAACGTTACCACATGTGGTGCGTGGTTAATATTATGTCAAATGCAGTAGAATTTTCACCCAGTCTAACTTTCCTGATGAGAATTTAAGAAATATGAAGGGGTAATAACGAGGGATATCAAGCTTCATCGAATTTTATCTATGGTAATTCTGTATTCCTGTGATAGAGGCCTGAGTTGAATAAACACTGCTATCCACTCAATCGGATTGAATTAGCTCAAACACACTCTATGTTTGTAAAACATTTTGTACTCTTAGTTATAGAAATGTTTAAAAACGGGTTATTATCAATAATCGTAGTAACCCAAGTATTTAGCGAAAAGCATAAGAATGTTGGAGTGTTTCCTAAGAGTTTTTAATTTGCAAGTCAAACAAAATTCTTGTGTGGAGAAGATGACGTATAATGAGTGAAAACCTTATCTAGGTTTGAGATTTCCCTGTTTTATTTAAAGTAAAAATATATGTTGAAAACATCCTGAATTTTCAGAAATCAATAAAACACATTTATTTGAACATAGATTATATGAAAACAAAGGATTCTGAAGAAATATATGGTTTAATTTGGACATGTCATGCAATAATTATATATATATCTTTGTGTGAAAATACGTCAGGTGTTAATAACAAATCTAAAATGTTCTAATTTGAGCGAAATGTGCCGTACTGCTTGAACATGTAGGTTCCATCAAAACAAATACTTTTTTAAGGCATGAGATTGAATTAAACCATGTGTTTTGGTTGCAGTAATCTCAGTTGCATTGTACAAATTTTGAGTTTTATACATGTATTATACTGAAAATCTTTTGTGAAAATATTAGCATACACGAAAAGTGTCGTATATCTGTAAGAAAATGAAGTATAATCAAGTGGAAGTGTTCAAACATATGCAAGGTTTTATTTTATCTTATGCAGGCATATTTATCTTGAAACATTATAATACTAAGGGAAACATATTTTCTTAAAACGATCCACTTATATTAAACAAACATTCTAGTAAATGCATCCTTTAGTTAACGTGTAATTTTAAAATACAAATTATGTTACTTCTATATGTTCCAATGAAACTTTAACAGGTTTTAATACTTGTATTGATATGTATATATATATATTTGTATAGTCTATAGCAAGGATTTGTGAAAATTTTTTATTATTCTTTTACACAAATATCGTAATTTCTTTTGAAACTTTTTTCTACTAAGCAACTTTAATATACGTTGTTCAGTTTCTGCTGATGTGTTCTTTAATAGTTGCAAAACCTTAAAATTTATAAATCAACTATAATCAACTATAAATCAACTATAATCAACCGCAATGAATCGGGAGAGAATCGTTTGTCTTTAAATCTATGTTCAAAGTTTTTTCATTTAAATATCTACACATGTTCTTTATATGGTCGGAGAAAAGTGAATAAGCAATTTATGGAATGAATGGAATGTCATGATCGTGCAACGTTATCCAGAAGACTTCATCTTCGTCTTGTACACACATATATATATATATATATACTGAAAATTACTGAAATGTCAGAAATATACAAAGCAAATAAAATATATTATCACTGCACTAACAGACTTCCTGACGAAACATCACCAGTAAGGGTTTTACTTATCCACTCTTCTGGAATGTTCATGATATTGGGTTCCACCCCTGCTGTTGTCGTTACTTGTAGGGTAAAAGAAGGAGTAGCACATATTACAGCCAAGTTACTTCTTACGTTATATTGCTTTCGAAGGAGGAGAGTAAGTAAATCGCTCACATTTAATTAAATAATTAAGCAGACATGTATGATATGATTCGTAAGGTGAGTGCGGGAAACGAAATATTGAAAAAAGTTAATGTCCCTTCATATATATATGTATGGTTGAACTACGAGTGATAAAACAGTTGTGATGGAAAAAGGTTGTTATATGAATTCCGCTTCCTTTTTTTATTTTACCTTTTCTAAAGCCTTTCCATGTTTATGTTATTAAGAATGTATATAGATGTATAAATATTAAAGGAAATGACAATTATAAACCATAATATAAAACTGACGTTACTAATAAATTTATATTGAAGGAAAAAACTGTGAGTATACTTTCATAAAGAATAAGATTGGATATAACAAACCCTAATTCTGAGCTGATAGGCTTGGGGGAAAGTAAATAATTAGCACTACCCAACGTCAACTCTTGGGTTACTCTTACTTGACCAAACTGTAGGATTTGACCATCACTCTTATAGCACATTCATGGCTTCAAAGTGCAAAGCGCGTTTTTTGCAGGAATGAGCCGTAAACCATAAATTCTCGGATTCATAACCTTAGCATGTCCTCTACAAGGCCACGCACAGCCTAAATTTATGTTATCTTATTAGTTACTTGACCAATTTAATCATTTCATCAGCAAATTTCAGTTGATTGATTTGGTAAGCAAACTGATAAATGATTGATACGTTCGGCAATATAAGCATTTAATAATTGAGTCGCTATTCTTTTCTTTTTTCCCCATCTTCTTTGCTTTTATTTATTTGATTTGTATTTCCGAGATTCAGTTTATACACATTCGAGAGGAAGTTAGATTCTCGGAAACATAAAATTACTTCAGTCTTATTTTAAAAACATTCGAAACAAAACTCAGATTGGTTTTAGCAACAGTAAATGTAGTGTAATTTCATAACTATATCTGACCAATAAGTGACTTAGCTTGTGGAACGTAAGAATGACATCAACGATAAAGCTGGGTTGTGATTCAAACGTTATCATAACAGCGAATAAATAAAAGCATTAAATACGGCATTCCTATAAACCATGCATACGTTTGTAGATAAAAAATTAACTGTACTATATATATATATATACATCATGAAAAAAAATGATAATAGAAAGGAAAATCTGTGTTTTGTGTTGAGATGAAAATCGTTCATAAGATTGTTTTTAGAACATTACGTCACATATAGCACGCCATGATAATCTGTACTGTGATTTAACAGAATTAAAATCAGTCTACATTGCCGAAGTAGTATGTTGTCGAGAGGAAGAAATAAATGATCCACACACCAACCAGTCATAGTATTTTCACACTCCGAATCCAATATGTTTGAAGCCAGTACGTTAATTCTCTTGTAATTGTGCTATCCATTTTAATAAGTATTTTATGGCATATAATACACAGTTTCAAAGCAAATTGTTATACTGAAAATAAAGTATTTTTCTACTATGGCTGTTCCAGCAATACTTTACATGTCAAGGTCATTCCTACTTGAAAAGATAGGTTGCAATTTGACCGACAGTTTTTAGTGTTATAATTTGTGGTAACATGAACAAGGCATTGGAGCTCGAAATGTCAATATGCGTTTCATATAAAAATCACGAATGATAAATTGAATTTTAATATATATATATATCCGGCATATATGTTAATGAACAAAGACAAAAACATTTAACCTTTTCTTCAATAAGATACATTTAACACTTTAAATGTTCAGCTTTTCTGACCCGTATGCGAACTTTTGATATCATACTTTTGTAAATTTTGAGTTATGAACGAACTTCTGATATCCTTCTTATTATACATGTTCAGTTATTCGTAAAGTTCCGATATCCTTCTTATTATACATTTTCAGTTATTCGTGAAGTTCCGATATCCTTCTTATTATACATTTTCAGTTATGAGCGAACTTCTGATATCCTTCTTATTATACATTTTCAGTTATTCGTGAAGTTCCGATATCCTTCTTATTATACATTTTCAGTTATGAGCGAACTTTTGATATCCTTCTTATTATACATTTTTAGTTATTCGTGAAGTTCCGATATCCTTCTTATTATACATTTTCAGTTATGAGTGAACTTTTGATATCCTTTTTATTATACATTTTCAGTTATTCGTGAAGTTCCAATATCCTTCTTATTATACATTTTCAGTTATGAGCGAACTTTTGATATCCTTCTTATTATACATTTTCAGTTATGAGCGAACTTCTGATATCCTTCTTATTATACATTTTCAGTTATGAGCGAACTTCTAATATCCTGCTTTCCATGACTGCGAACTTTGGAGTGTTCTTTTCAACTTTCTAAGTAATTTAGTTTTTACGTTTATATAAATAATCAAGTCACATTCCTATTCAGAAGCAGATAGATCTGTTATAATAACCAGTTTTCTACCCCTTGTATCAGTGCTCCTTTTTTTCAGAAAGGTGTTTTTGAAAGTCATTGTGAGGAAACGTAAGAGTTTTCTGTATTTTTTAAGTTTAGTATTATTTACCATTCTTTATCTATTCACGATGTATATTGTTCATTTTAAGCGCAATCTTGTCTATTTGAAGTGTGTATGAATGATAAATTTGTACACTCATAAAGTAAGAATCGTCTCTTATGTAGTTCATAGTTACACACCAATATTATCTAAACAGGTTAAGTTAAAGCCATAGAATCTACCCATATTTTCTCTGATATATGCATTGTAAAATACTACATAATGATGTACACCGATGATTTGCTAGAAAATTTGGTCACTTAATTGATTTTTAAATTATGCTCATCAAATATAATTGAGATATTTCTCATTAACCAAACGAAATATCTTAATGAAGCATACTTATTTGTACATAATTACTATTACAGAATCTCATTAATTAGAACGATTTAAAACTTTCTGCGCTTATAATCAATGTGAAAAGCATGTTTATTTCATGCTAATATTAAAATACAAATATTATTTCAGAAAAGCTTTGCACGTTAGAAAAGTAACATAATAAAATTCCAATAAATGCATTGTGTTTTCTGAGATGACAGCAGAGATTAATAATGTTTGTTTGATAGACTGAGCTGGTGTTGAATGTGTGGGCGTAGAGTTTTTCACTGCATATTATTCTCGTATGGCAGATGGTAATTATCATGGAATTCAAAATAGATTTAAGTTTGTTTTTGTTTTCTTTTTATACGAGGCTAATATATTTGTAGCATTATTCATCACATGGTCTATCATCTCTATTTATCTTCTCAAATCATCCCCAAAACTAAAATCCAGTAATTGCTATGTGACGAAACAGTGCCGGATGACGCTTGCTTCATCTGTTGACGATAATTCTTGGGTACACTCGTTTAATACAAGTTCAATTAAGTATTTTATTACAATATTTGTCTTGAAAGAAAAATAACGTGAAGGTGAAAAATTGGTTTCGAGAAACTGATGATAAACGAAGGAAAATTAAATTATAATTTTAGCTGTGAGCTCGTAAACTGTTCAAAGATAGGAAACTATAACTATTATGGTTGGTCTGACAAGATCTAATCAACAAGAGTTAAATTATTCCTCTTAAAATATCCACAAAGTTGTAAGAATCAGTTTATTTGTGCCTGTCATGAGGCCCAGCGTGCCAGTTAAGGGATTTGCGGATCTTAGGTTCACATCCCGTTATCGCAAAAAATCTCTCTCTCGGCACTTTGGGGTTGTAAGTGCGTTATAAGGGTGATGATCAGATCACACTACTGGTTGAGACAAGAGTAGCCGAACAGGTGGCGACGGGTAATGTCACATCCCGTTATCGCAAAAAATCTCCCTCGGCACTTTGGGGTTGTAAGTGCGTTATAAGGGCGATGATCAGATCACACTACTGGTTGAAACAAGAGTAGCCGAACAGGTGGCGATGGGTAATGTCACATCCCGTTATCGCAAAAAATCTCCCTCGGCACTTTGGGGGTTGTAAGTGCGTTATAAGGGCGATGATCAGATCACATTACTGGTTGAGACAAGAGTAGCCGGATAGGTGGCGACGGGTAATGTTAACTAAATGCTTTTCTTCTAGTACATCAGACCAAAATTATAGACGGCTAGAGCAGATAGTCTTTGAGTAGCTTTGTGTTCTCTTTTGAATGATATTATACGCGCTTTTCATAAGCCCTAGCTACATTTCATATGATTGCTATAACGTTTTCTTTCCCCGTAACTTTCCCCAACTTCTTTTGTGAAAATGATTTAAAAAACATAATTAGTATATACAGTAACTTCAACGATAGTATTACACACATTATTCGTGATCAAACTATTGTGAGATATTTTGAATAAGCTCATCTGATTAGGAGTTTAATATTTTTAATATTACAAAGATATATCTGAAAATAAATATAAAACATATTATCAGAAGTGTATGTTGTAATAACATTAAAATATGGTGTTCTACATGCTGATTTGTACCTTAAACCAACTGGTAAACCACAGTACTTACATAATCAAAGCTGTCACCAAACACAATATCACATTCAATGAAGCATTAGATTAAAGAAGATATGCTCTGACAGTAAGAACTATGACCGTCACATTAATTCTTTAAAACATACTATGACTGAAAGAGGTTATAAACAAAACACTTTCACCTAACAACTTGACAAAGTTAGCAATATACCACGCGAATTTGCCTTGAAACAATTACCTAAAACAAATTATTTTCGTGTTCTACTGGTTATAACCTATCACCCAAACTAAAGAAAACCTACCCCGGATACTAAAAAAAAACACTTTTACCTCCATCAACTTAATGATCGAACTAAAATCCATTTTTATAGAAGTTCCTGTCGTTTCTTTCAGAAAAAAATAAAACTTTGCATTCACGCTTAGTTCACGCTAAAGTCAACTTTAAGTCGACACCAGGTGGAAGTCATCCTTGCAATAGCAAGTGATGCCAAACCTGTAAGTTCACGAACAAAGTTGCCGATAAAGACAACTTATAGTAATCATTGTCACCACTGTGTGTTTAATCTTTTTGGGGGACTTAAACAGCAAAGAATAAGTGAGAATAACATTAAAACTACAATCAGTTAAGTCTTGCATAGAAAATGGGAAAAAATACTCTGTGATAATTTTACTGAAAAAATTATTCCCTTTAAGCTGAAAATCATTAATCTCAAACAGATGATACAATATCTTTTTATAGATAATCTATTTTACATGGAACTAATTTAGTGAAATTAACGCTTAAGTTACTTAGCTTTACTGATAAAATTATTCCCTTTAAGCTGAAAATCATTAATCTCAAACAGATGATACAATATCTTTTTATAGATAATAGTAAAGCTAAGTAACTTAAGCGTTAATTTCACTAAATTAGTTCCATGTAAAATAGGTTTTTGATATTATAATTAACTTTAGGAAATTTATTCTCTCATAAATATAACGAAATTTCAATATTAAATAATGTGACAATATTGCTGCAATACTTGGATGAGACTAGTATTAAACTCGCGGCTTTTAAATATTGCTGTAAGTAATGAAATTGCATTACATTTTTCAACCTTTAATGGGTAAATCCCCATGAGACTACATTTTAAACACTGTTCAAATTCACTAAGTTCATGTTAATATAGATTAAAGGAGAGAGTATTTGTTAGTGTTTACTCAACGAGTAAGTAAGATATGAGTGAATATAAACACCTTTTAGTTAAGACTAATACAAAATTCTTTTTTCAGCCTAATTCGTCCTTTATATCAATGAATTTAAGTGAATATGAAAAGCAAAGGTTTATTATAACCTTCTGCGAGTTATTAAGGAAAATGTTATATATTAACATGGTATACTATATAAATGTATAATAATATAAATTAATCAGTTATTGTGATATTAAGTATTATATGTTAAAACTTTAAACAATTTAAACTATTTTATTATAGTTGAATCGTTGTTTTGCTCTCTTAATTAACATCGTTTGGTAAAATTATTATTGACTCTCTCTAAAATACATTAAACTTAATGTACATCAATGTGTTATCATTTACTGTCATAGCAGTAATTATTTTCGTTCCACAACGCTCACTGTAAAGTATCGTGAGATTTCCACAACGCTCACTGTAAAGTATCGTGAGATTTTAAAAATTTTCGTCAGTGAGGGAGGATAAAGTTCTACAAACGTAAACAGCGGCGTGTAGTGAATATCAGAAGTTACAACTCCCCTGAAATATGCTATTAACATACTTAGAAACTCTTTATCGTCCTGCTGTTTATTATCTTCACATGCTCCTCCAAGTTTATGGCTGTCTTTAGTACGACGTGTCCTAAATTAGTAGAAAAGTTAATTTGAATAAGATGTTGTTAAGTCCCTAAATTATTTTGAAACTTTATTGTTTTCGCTCTATTATTCAGTGATTGTTTGTATTTTTTTTTTAGGGGTAATTTCTTTAAAACAGTAGTATGAGTTTCTGATGAAGCTTTATATTTTCCCTCCGAACGAACTCAAAGTTCAATCATACTTCACGATTGAAAGGAGGGGCTACTGTCCAGGAGTCCCGAGGCAAATGGGGACCACAAAAAGTTTAGGCTAGAATACTACATGTAAGGAGTGTTGTTGAAAAAGGAAGAATTATTAGAAGGAAAATTAATTTTTAAAAAGTTTTTTAAAAGTGGGAGTGTTGTTTGTAATTCTATCATAGTTATGAAGGAATAACGAGCAAGATTTATGTTTTTAGATATGATTAACAATTAAAAATGTACGTATACAATAAATATAATGGAATTTGATTGTAAATATACACATATCTGTAGACCAAGGTGATTGTTTAACAGTGAAGTGATGTTTGTCTTGTACAACAAGAATAATATGCATGAGGGTGGGGCATATTATTCACTGTCCCGGGCCCCGGAAGTATCAGGAAAAGATTTTGTATAAACTAATCTTTGAAAGAAAGTTCTTGTGATTCTTGTAAACATTTGGTTTTTGCTCGATCGAGTACATTACAAGTAGTTTTTGTACTGTTAGTATCGTCCGAGAGATGTAGATGTTATATCTCAGAGTAAGAAATACTACAAAGCATAAAATTTATGCAAAGGATGTCGACATGCTGAATTAAATTTATTGCTGTTAATTCTGGGTTTAACTCTGGATATCTGCAGACATGAACTTTTCCATGTATTTACAACTAAAACATGTTTTATGCTGCAATATAATGTTTTATGGGGGATTTTTAAGGGTTTATACGGTAATATAACAAGTTTTTTTGCTTGATTTCCTCGCTTTTATGCCCCCCAGTGGAACAGCGGTATGTCTGCGGACTTATAACGCTAGAAACCGGGTTTCGATACCCGTGATGGGCAGAGCACAGATAGTCCATTGTGTAGCTTTGTGCATAATTACAAACAGACAAACAAAAACTCTCTTTTATACGTTTGGAATATTGAGGAGTTTGGAATGTTGAGGATTCTATTATGTACAGTTTCTTTGAGAATATCTACTTTTCTTTGAGTTGGTATTCATTTTGTTTAGTGAGTGCGAATTAAAGCTAGTGGCGAGCATACTTCAGAAGAGGTTTCATTGAATGTTATATCGGAATTATCTGTCGATTGGAAAACACTGTTTAATTAAATAAATTATATGGGATAAGTTTCAGTCTACGACAGGTAACTGCGACCATATGTCTGGTTTATTTGTTAATTCTTGACGCAAGCGTAGTAATGTATTTCCGAAAGTTATCTGTCATGATGTCTGAACAAATTTGTATAGGTCGTGCTGCAATCTCAGAGCGACCTCGCTTTGGGATAAAGGGAATTCCGACATCGTACATTACATTATATGGGGAATAACTTGCAGCTTAGACACCAATATAAAATGTATAAGTTTACAAAAGGATTATTTATGGTTGTTTCGTTGTGTTTGTGCTATTATTTACACGTATTGTAGGTCAGGGAATGTGAAATCATATATCTCAGATTATCATAAGCCATGTGACTGTCTTCCTGACTTAGATATCGTAGGAATTATCTCACTACACTTGTTGTAGAAAAAGATGCAATAACTCTTGCAGTAAAAAAATCCAGGTAGTTGTAGTTAGGCAAAAGAGGAGCAGTTTTAATCTTTACATGATAATTTGCATTTTTCGTGTATGTTCATAAAATGCAATTTTTCTCCGT
This sequence comes from Limulus polyphemus, assembly GCF_000517525.1. Taxonomy (NCBI): domain Eukaryota; kingdom Metazoa; phylum Arthropoda; class Merostomata; order Xiphosura; family Limulidae; genus Limulus; species Limulus polyphemus. The sequence continues at coordinate 558,503 of NW_013665747.1, forward strand.
AAATTTTTATATACATTTAAATAGTAATTTTTTTCTGTTTATTACGAATAAATCTGGAAATATAATGAAGAGTAGCCCTTTCCAAGATGTGACAGTCTTCAGTCGATTTGTATTCAAATTAACATTAGACAGGATTTCAGTTAGTCAACTGTGACTTACATTTTTCTGTTAGTGTTGATTTTATTTTCATTTTATGATATAAACAGTTCAACATCATAGTTGTGCTGGAAACTTCTATGTGTTTTACTCATATTTCCTCATCCTTGTCTTAGTATATGTTATATATATTTTTTAAATTCCCAGCTCAATTAACAAGATATATTTATGATTATATAATACCTACAGCCAGATTGAAATATTAAGGTGTAAAATGTTATAAAACAGTAATTAATCATTTATCTTTTACGCGCTGAGTCTGTTTATAGAGAACTTAAACATAGGCAATGTAATACACACAAAAACAATTCATTAAAATAATGATGATTATTGTCTATATCTAGGTTTTAAAGTACTCTTGCTCAAACGTTATGAATTATGAAGCTTACACAAATACTTTTTAAATACATCCAATCCAGGATAAACTAAAGTTTCAGGAAAATAGAACATTTCCATCTCTTCTGTTGACGTAAGAGATAACTCTTACCTTGAGAAACTTAGCTACAGTTAAGGATTTTCAAAAATAATAAATTTATTGGATGAAGTATTACCTGATATACTTTTAGTATACTTGTTTCATATCTTAATTTTTGAGGTAATGTTCAGTGTGTTCTTTTACTTAAATGTGTAGTATTCTATATTTCCAGTAGGTTTCAAATCACTAGCAAATCAAGCAATGTAACATGATTAGGTAAGGATTACTGACTTTTATAACATAAGCTGTAGCTCTCTTTTATCCACACATGCTTTAGTTTTCTGGTATTGATTTTGAATTAAAAGATCCAAATCTTTCTTATTGTGAGCACGTAACTGGTGAATTGACGTAATATTAAATTGATTTATACCTAATAAGTATGCATTACTGGTGTGCCATTAATGTTAATTCTATGCTTCGATGAAAGTGCTTTATAACTTAAAAACACTTTTCTTGAATAACCATATTATAGGATGTCTTTGTGTAATTTCTGCCTTCTAAATTGTGAGAATCTTTTTAATCCGGACTTTATAATTATTATAACTTAAAAACACTTTTCTTGAATAACCATATTATAGGATGTCTTTGTGTAATTTCTGCCTTCTAAATTGTGAGAATCTTTTTAATCCGGACTTTATAATTATTTTGTAGACTATCGGCATTTTCTTGTTTGTTTGTTTGTAATCAAGTACAAAGCTACACAATGGGCTATCTGTGTTCTGCCCACCACGGGTATCGAAAGCCGGATTCTAGCGTTGTAAGTCCGCAGACATACCGCTGTGCCACTGAGGGGCCAGCATTTTCTTATGCGAAATCACAACTAAACATATCTTTTCTGTTGATAATGTATGCATTTTGTAAAATATTACTATTTTAGCTCACGTGCTTGGAAAATTACTTTGACATGAAGTAAACGAGAAGAACAAGCATGGGAAGAAATTACATTTGTCATAAAAACTTTGGTATTAGGCTTATTACATTTTTAAACACTACACTCTATATCTAGTTCTTTATGGGTTTTCCAGAATTAAAAAAATAATAATAATAGAGGAAAATGGTTTTGCATTTTAGCAAGTTCTTAATTTTACACACGACCCCACAGTGACACAGCGGTATTTCTGCGTACAACGTTAGAAACCGGGTTTCGATACCCCTGGTGGGCAGAACACATATAGCCTTTCCTGTAGATTTGTGCTTAACTTCAAAGAAAACAATTTTTCACAAACTTATTCTCTATTTTTCTTAATAAAAAATGTTATTTTATTTTCAGTATTCCACTATGAAGTTTTTACATTGTTATGTTTCGTATTGGTAATATTTTTAAGATATTTCAAATTTGGCTAGTAATTTTGACAAAAATTCACAAACAGTGAAAAATTGTTTATGCAAGATAATTGAATAAATTACTTATGAAAATACCTATTATTGATAGAGGGCACTGACGCTGGAAACTACAAAAGAAATAAGAGTTATATTTATACTTCAGGATGAAAATTCATACAAATTAAAATAAAACAACTAACAAAGGGTTAGAGTATATCATTAATTATAGCGCGCCTTTTCATTCACAACACACGACATCAGAACAACACTGGAAAGATAACTTGATGTTTCAAGGTACACATATTTCGTGGAAAGGTTTTTTGGTAAGAACATCAATGTTGTATAAGGTGTAATAACATTCTTCTTTATCGTTACAAGTTTCTGTCGTCTTTCGTGTTAAAGTTCATTTAATCAAGTTAAAGCACTTAGATTTTATCTCAGATTTATGCTTCTTTGGGGACTTCAGAAAATAACTCTGCTCCTATTACATTTAGTTCCATTTTGATAACCTAATCACATGTACGAAAACAAACTGTTAAAGTGAATATTTACAACCTACCTTTAATAGTACTTAAAATATTTGTCTGCATAACTGAACATTTGGACTAAATCTGGAAGTTATGATGTTCTGAATGTTTTAGAGACCAGTGGATTGCCATAAACAATATATTTATTGCTATTAATGTTGATAGATTATTGTTAAAACATTTTCGCTATGCTGTATGAAATAAATGGACTAGTTTTTTCTATGCATTGAATTACTTATGGTAAAATTTATTGCCAAGTGCACAAACAAGGGAATTTAGAATTTAGAAAGAATTTAAGTAACATAAAACCAAACGATTATCGATTTGAAACAGAAATTCAATTACACTAAAATCCATGCACGCAAGCATGACAAACCATCAGCCGTGACGAAGCTCGTGATTCCACTCTTAGAGCAGTTTACAGGTTGTTGCATTCATTACAGGAAAATTTCTCTTAATCTAACTTTATGAATATGTGAAGGTTTCCATATTAGAGCAACCAGTAGATGAATTTGTTATACAACATGAATATTCAAGTGTTTTAGATCACTCCTGCTAATTAGTAGTGTGTAACAACATTTAGAAGACCTAACAGACAAAGATACGTGTCGGCTTATAATCCTTACACTATGTAGATGTAAAGTTATATGCTATTGTAGACTTGACTGGTAGCTAAACCGTTTTCAGTAGAATAATTGCAGTGTGACAGCTCCGTGTGTAATTAGTCGCGCGTTTCAAGAAAATTAGACATCAGAAGTGTTAATACCGTAACAGTGTTTTAAGTTCTATTCTCATAAGAAACATTTTTATTTTAATGTATCATTAAGCTTCTAAAGCCGTCCTCTTACTAAACTTTTGATGAAGAGTTAAATTGTAATTAATGTTTGCCTTGAGAACTAATCGATACAGTATAATATACATACATATTACCATGTGTATATAATAGGTGGTATACATAATTGGACACTAAATACACATATATGTTGTATTCTTGTTTGGAGAGATACACGCACATGGGCAATAGCAGGAGGAAAGCAAGATTTAATTGACAATCACAGTACTACTAAGAGATTGTCAAAGAGGCTTTTCGAAGTTAAAGAGGAAAAGATGGCAAAGTTCATTGTTAAATAACGCACCAAACAACCATTATTTAACTTGTTAGCAGAAAAATATACTTTAGACTTAAATAAATGCCGATATGTATCCAATTTATGATATTTGTCAACAAGATTGATACACACGGTTTTCTTTGTTTTCTACAAGTATAATTTAATATAAAAACAATAATACAATTTACAATAACAGTTATTACAAACAGGTACTACAAACAATGATTTATATACAAAAGGTCTACAAACTTACAAGCAAAATAAAGCGATTTAATTTCTAGTTGACGTAGGTATAATTCACTTAATAGGGAGCTAGCTAGCACTGTAGTTCTCGCTGATCACGCGCCGATTACAGGTCGAGTTTCTTTTACTGCTGAAGTTATATAATATCTTCGTAAAAGTACTAATGTCCGATATGAACCAACCGAAGTTGAATGATTTGTAATGTTCGAAATTTATAAACGTTCCTGGTCAAATATCTTGAGTTTCCCGATTAATAAGCGTTAATCACAGTTAT
>NW_013665747.1:563544-570222 GCF_000517525.1 Limulus polyphemus
ATAAGTTATGTACATTTCTAAATATAAATTTAATTTAAACAAACATCAATATTGAAATAAATATATAATAATAAATCCATCACAAAATGAAAAAGAAAAATAGTGCATGTTGTCACACAGATACTTAATTTTAAAGAATTTTAAAGTATTTGTTGCCCAATAATAACTTTTATTCTTTCCATTGAATATTTTCTGTTCATGTAATTTTCCAGGTGGTTAGGGCAGTAGACTCGCAATCTGCGGGTCGCGGGTTCGAATCCCCGTCACACCAAACATGCTCGCCCTTTCAGCCGTGGGGACGTTATAATGTGACGATCAATCCCACTATTTGTTGGTAAAAGAGTAGCCCAAGAGTTGGCGATGGGTGGTGATGACTAGCTGCCTTTCCTCTAGTCTTACACTGCTAAATTAGGGACGGCTAGCGCAGATAGCCCTCATGTAGCTTTGCGCGAAATTCATAACAAACGAACAAACAATCATGTAATTTTAATTCATTAAAAATTCACGTGATGTATTGTTACTTTCAAGGTAATAAGTGGCCAACTTCTCAACCTTCTGCAGAAATTACATTTGTTTTTGAGCAAGAAATAACCTTTGTCGGAGCGGAGATACGTCGTAACTTTAGTACAGCTTCTCCCTTGAAACGCTTTCTTTTCTTTGTATTATGTTATGAGGTTTTAGAAACACAAAAAATATGCCACTTTTTTCACAATGTGGAATCTTATGTTATACGATTTACAGATAATTCAAGAATTTCATTACGTAAGGGGGCTAATTATTTTAGGATTTAATTTACATTTGAAAACTTTACACAAGCTAAAATAACACTAAAACATTGTGAGACTATTATAAGAAATCATTTCAAACTAATGGAATGTCCATTTTAAAGGATAAATGCAGAAAATATATTTTGTTTCTGTGAAAACCACTCGAAGTATAAAAGCAAATCTTAGATTACTCGTTATTTTTTTAGAAACAAGAGTGTTCTGACTTTTAAATTTCATTCATTGTCTATGACTAACAGTGGGCATGGCGACTATGCTTGAAAAATTATATGCCAAAATTGATAATCCATTAAATAACTAACGATATAAGTGACCGAAAGAAGTGGCAGCTCCAATTTTTAAGAAGGCAAAAACTGCTTATTAAAAAGAGTACTTTTTTTTTCTAGGATTGTGGCTCTTTAGAGAATATTAAATTTTCTATCTTCCACTTATCTGTCTGAACGTATCTTTGTTTCACTGGTGAATATTTTAAAGTATCTGGTCATTGTAGTGGGATTGAAGTTTGCACAGTATGTATAAAGTATGATCAATGTATTATACATTAAAGATAATTTGACTTTTTGTATTTTATATAATTCATGTTCCTATCCTAGGATGAAACAAGCTCTGTTTGATTTATTATACTATATAACATACAACTATGCTTGCGTATTGGGTTGACATTCATTTATAAAGAAAATATAATGACGTTAGAGATTTGATCGAATTCCCACATTCTTACACACACATACAGGTATATATATAAGCTTCTTAAGGTATTTGCACAGCATCTCATAAGTTCTACCGTTCTCAAGATGGACGCTATGATAGTCTTGTTGTGGTTATAGAAAGCTTCGTGAGACGCTGGTTGACTTGTAATATCTATTTATCTTTCACGTACAGTCATTTCCATGGAACCAGGGATTGTATACTGATCTATATATATGATAGTCTTGTTGTGGTTATGGAAAGCTTCGTGAGACTCTGTTTGGCTTATAATAACTATTTATCTTTCACGTACAGTCATTTCCATGGAACCAGGGATTGTATACTGATATATATATATGTATATATGCATATTGTGAATGTTTATCTCACCATCAAGTAGGTCATATATATGCATACACATCATAGGTGTGCGTTTGTTAGCTGTAACATTATATGATTGACCTACAGGTTTCAAAATCCTTGTTTTCTTCTGAACCCTACTCACAATTTTCGTAACGTAACTTTTTTCAATCTTCTGTTCGAATATTACACGTACTAAGTATATGATAGAAGAACAAAAAAGTGTAAAATGTGTAATTCATAATGTACGTGGCGATAATAATGTTGGTGTATATGAAACATATGTATGAATAATCGTGTTGGCGTTACCACAGTTATAGCTGTTTTAAGTACATACACATGGTACTCACGTTCTCTATATCAGATCTGAAGATCATATTAAACAGTTGAATATTATTTTATCCTTCCATCTGAGTATGTCTGCTTTATTTTAGTCATCACTGTAATATACACAAAGTTTATAACTGTTTCATCAATGTAATATACACAAAGTGTATAACTGTTTCATCACTGTAATATACACAAAGTGTATAACTGTTTCATCAATGTAATATACACAAAGTTTATAACTGTTTCATCAATGTAATATACACAAAGTTTATAACTGTTTCATCAATGTAATATACACAAAGTTTATAACTGTTTCATCAATGTAATATATATAAAGTGTATAATTGTATCATCAATGTAATATATATAAAGTGTATAATTGTTTCGTCAATGTAATAGGTATAAAGTGTATAATTTTATCGTCAATGTAGTAGGTATAAAGTATATAATTTCTTCGTCAATGTAATAGGTATAAAGTGTATAATTTCTTCGTTAATGTAATAGGTGTAAAGTGTATAATTTTTTCGTTAATGTAATAGGTATAAAGTGTATAATTTCTTCGTCAATGTAATAGGTATAAAGTGTATAATTTCTTCGTCAATGTAATAGGTGTAAAGTGTATAATTTTTTCGTCAATGTAGTAGGTATAATGTGTATGATTTTTTCCAAATACTATAATGCGCTACTTTGTTGTTTCTGTGTTGTAAAAACATTCGGTTTACTATGTTTTGCATAATCATTATGAATTTTTCAATTTTGGTTAAATTTAATTCATTATATCTATATAAAGTTACAACTCACAAAACAAAAAACAGGATTACTTACTAATGCTATCCAAATTCCTGCCGAGTTGAGTTAATGTTTGAGTTATTGGATATTTTGTTTTGTTATTTATCTGTGTTATGATCGTACGTAGTAATTTCATAGCATTAGTAAGTATTCAAATTCGTATTCATTAAAGTGTTACAATGTTTTACACAGCATTGGCATTTAGTGTCCAGTTTAATGTCCATGTGTGTTTTTGTATAGAATCATCAAGGCATTTTGTAAGGTGTCCGCTCTTGTGGTAGTCAGTGAACTCTTTGAATGATGTTGCTCAACACAACTGATAATAATAAAAAGACACTCTTTGTACTTCATTAAAATACTATGTTAAACCGTGTTTACTAAAATATTCAACAAAAAATGAGACTGCTGTAAAACTGGTTTGAAAATAAATAGTAAACCTTAAAATTTAAGACACCTAACCTATAATTTCAGTTTCAGATTATCGAAGTGCGCTTAGTAGAAAAAGTAAAAAAAGTTATCAAATTTCGTACAGGTGTATAAAGTTGTGACTTGTGGATGTAAATGAAATGCAGGAAGTATCTTGTTTGAATGATACTTTGTTGACTTGCATTGCGATCCGTAATTTCAAGCAACTGTGTGGAATTACGCGACAAAATGTAGATCGACGTTTTGTTTATTAGTGTTTGAACTTACGATGCCACAAAAGACTGCTTTATATACATCCTAAAACACTTTTTTTACCACAAAGAGAAAGCTCACTCTTTCACAAAGTACATTTAGAAGTTTGATGATAATTTATCTTTTTGTTCCACTCAACATATTGGCACGCAATTCACTAAAATATTGTACACTATATACCCAGAAATTTGGTAGAATTAACTGTATATTTCATGTGATTCACAGTAGATTCTGTTAAGTTAATCTCAGTCTTCATATCAACTGAAATACAGTGTTCAATTAAAACAGCTCTTACCTCGAAAAATATATTTACTATAACCCTTATTGGTAAGAGTATATTCACTTTATTAAAAGTGAAGACGTTTACAAGAAAAAGGTTTTAATAATCACTTGTCAATTATGATACCACTAGTTGTTAACCATCAAGTAAGTAAAATACATGATCTGTTCAGTCACATTACTTAAAATAATTCATAGAAAATTAAAACGTAGAGGTAATAAATCACTATTTGGTTTAGTTTTCAAATATATCACTATCATCACAAGTTGGATTGTGAAACATAGTTGCTCATACTGAATCCCAAACTCTTACAAAAACTGTAGAAAAGTCACTTTTTTTGGCTTAATTGCCATTTAAAACATTTTGTTCTGCCAATGATTATCATAATATTTTGTCGGTGGATTTTCGCTTTCACACGGAATTTTAAAACAAGTACTTGGTAGTATATCAATACGCTTTTCATAGTTTTACAGCAATATAACATTATAACTTAGTAGTATATCAAATCTGATATAAATATGCTATTCACAGTTTCTCGTGAAACATTATAACATGGAAGTATATGAATCTAATAATAAACTATATTACTTTGTAACATATGAATGTAACAGAAATCATTATAGCTTGGCAGTATATGAATGTGTTATTAATATGCTGTTTACAGTCTCAAATGTACCATTATAAGTTGGTAGTATATGAATCTCATATTAATATACTGTTTACAGTTTCACAGTAGTGTACTGATACTTCATTGTATGTAAATCTGATATAAATATGCTATTCACAGTTTCACGTGAAACATTATAACATGGAAGTATATGAATCTAATGATAAACTTTATAACTTTGTAACATATGAATGCAACAGAAATCATTATAACTTGGCAGTATATGAATGTGTTATTAATATGCTGTGTACAGTTTCACAAATGCAGTGTATCATTATATAACGTGAGGTGTTATATTACCCTCTTTAACTAAGACAACATTCGAAATTTTCCCAACTTAAAAGCTCTTTACAAGCGCTTAAAATATACTAGAATTTGAACTACTTAGTCTTAATTTTGGTGCTAGCATTTAAAGAACAACTTTTATAACCTTCTTGTATTCTCAGAAATAGTTATCACTTGTGTGTTGCTACTGGCATATAATTAAGTCCTTGTGTGACTTTTTTGTTTTATCATCATAAATCTTTTCAGTAAAAATGGAAATGTATAAAGTATTCAGAATTAAAGTTTTGCTTTTGATGCAGTTCGTGCATCGTTTTTTATTTAAGAATTTATCTGTTTTTATTTAGAATGTTTTAAAGTTACGCCAGATTTAATTACGTTACATGAATTAAAAAACAACAAGAACAAAGCCAGAAATATTCACATTACACCCATTGATTTGAAAATACATCCTTAATCTACCAATTAGCAGACTTCTAGATTTTCTTGTGCTGTGGGAACACGTATTTTATTTGAAAATATAAATTAACAAAGAAATTATTGGTGTATGCTACAATTTTCAAATGTAATCTGTTGTTTCTGGTGAAATTCAGAACTTAGAGCATCAGTGTTTGTCAGTTCACTGTTCCGTGCTAGGTTGAGACATGCGATATTCTACACAGCCAAGTTTGTGTCGAGAGACTGTTGGTGCGTGCAATAACCAGCTTAAATGACGCTCTACTAAGCCTTGTGTTATCTCAACCTACACAATCTATGATCTATCAGGCTGAGTAGACGGCCGACTTTTAAATGCAGGCCCATACTTCTAAACAACTATCTTGAACGTTGACGTCTGAAACATGTGTATTATACGTCAGAGCACACGAGGAGGACAACTCTTTCTGGAAGTATTCCAAAACATGTGAACATATGTTACAGATCGTATGCTAAATAGGCTTAGTTACCTAAGCCTTTGTTAAGGTAAGCGTATCAAATGCAATTTGAAAGAACTCTCACATTAGATTTCAAAGATAAGAAGGAGTGAAGTACATGCGATACTAATACCAGTAGAAATATATACTAAAAACCATGTAGGACTTCCTCAGTGGATGCACAACAAAACTACTTCAACTGAGAATAAAGCCACAATAACACATACATAGCACTCTTAGTTGCATTTAAAGTTGCCGCTGTGTGCTCAAGTGTACTTATTGTTCCCATAAATGATACCTACAGAAAATACTTAAAGTACAATTGCGACAGACTGTTATTGATAAACACCGTTACAACCTTTATTAACATTCTGTTATTATTTCTCTGACTGCACATTAGTGAAAGAATTAGTAAATACTCTCAATTATTTAAATGGTCAGGGTATTGTCACGAGCGGTCGTTAAAGCTCGTGAAATGCATTTGACTTTGTGCTTATGTAAAGGGTATTTCTTAACATAATTAAAAAGCCCTATGCAAATGTACATTAACACGAATATTAAAAAAAAAACGATCTAAACGGAATGTTAGACCCTTTTCAGTAAATAGGACTGTAGTTATTGCCTAGTGTGAGTTCATTTAATACTTATTTGTTGAAAACTCTTCTCGGATCTTGTTGTTACCATACTAAATCATCATATGCGACATCTTAATAGTATTTGAATAACCCACGATATAATAACAACACCCAAATAATTCACGACATAATAAAAAAACACCTGAATAATCCACGACGTAATAACAACACCTTAATAAATCATGATATCAGATCAATACCTGAATAACGCATGACATCAAAATAATACTGGAAAGATAACTTGACGTTTCACGGCGCAGCTATACATATTTCG